>NC_089151.1:15414266-15494266 GCF_009819655.1 Sylvia atricapilla
AGAATTTCGAATCACGAGCTGAATTCACTGAAGATTTGCAGAAAATGAGTGATGTAAGTATCTTGTTTTATTTCAACCTAATTTTGTAATAGTATTAAAAATCTGAAATATAATGAATTTTTGTGTTGATAAAGGGGGTGTGAGTAATGTAGTTGTTCCTGCCTTGTATATCACTGTGTTTATTTCTGAGTCTGATTTTATTTAGCCTGTTATTAAATACACTGCATTATACTTATTAATCCTAACTTTCCTTCCTTTGGATAAGGCTGCAGGTGAATATGTTGACATAAGAGAAGAAATTGAAGATGATAGCCTTGAAAGAAAAGGTAACTGATTTAAAATAAACATGTCTTGAAATACCAGTAAGCAAAATACTCTCTATGTGGGATTGAATAAATTACTTTATTTCACTCTGTCTTTTACATAAAAAGAATTGCTTTATTCAAATAAAAAAAATTACTAATCCTAAGGTAAGATGGATTCTGTCCCTCACTTTCATGTGGATTCTCTGCTATCCCTTGGTAGCCATCAGCTAGACATTTGGGTGATATTTTTCGTTTGAAGAGTCTACACTGGGAGTTTGAAGTTTTCTGGAAGAAGACAGGCAGAAAATAAATTAGGCTGGCTCCAGGAGAGAGAACTGGAGAAGACTTTTTTTTTTTGTATTAAAGAGTGAGTTTTACTACAGAAGGAAACTAGAGGAGTTCAGATTGTGCCTGTTAGGGGGGAAAGCATATGATCAGTGTCAGCAGGGTGGGGGTGAAGCACGGACAGGGATGAGCCATCGGGGGACAACGTGGATGTCTCATCCTGGGGTGTCTCATCCACAGCTGACAGGGAACAAACACCACAGCAATCCTGATGTACAGACCTGCTTCCCAAAGATTGCTGGAGAGGACTCTGGGAAGCAAAGGTAGTTGTGCTAAGGAATTAATTGGATAATTTCTGTGCTATCTGAAGTAGTGCTTGATAGGACTCGGGCAAAGTTGGAGGCACAAGTAATTTTACAGTCTGAAAATAGCCTCACTTGGACATTTTTAGGAGGAGCAGATTTGCAGAGGGCTATGGGCAGTTCACTGTTACACTTTCCTAGAATAAATCAAAATAATCGTTATATGCCAAGGCTGATTAAGGGGATGTCTCTACTATTGGTACATGTCATTGCAAAATAGGAGAAATAATATTCTAGGAAATGCATCCTACAATGACAATATTAATGCAGCACCATGCTGTGCATACCAGGTCAGTATTTGTGCAGCTTTTTTTATATGCTAAATTTGCTTTGTCACTGTTGTCCTCTGAAACCCTCTTAACTTCTGCTGAAAATCTGTTAAGTGGAAATTACCAATGTTTTCTCTCTGCACCAAGCTGTCCTGTGACTGAGAGAGAAGTAGCTAAGGGATCACCTAAGTGGTTGAGACAGGCTGGGCTTCATCAGCCTAAGAATTGGTTTTGTTCATGTGGATGTGAGCTGTGTCTCAGAGGAAGGCAAACACGAGCATCTCAGTTTCTTGCTACCTTTCAGTTTTCTGGATTTCACTGCTTCCCTTTTCTTGGTTAGTGTATGAAGGTAATGGTGGTGTTTGAGGTAACAGTGAGTGAGCCCAGTGGATGCTGGAGCAGAACATGGTCATCCCTCTGTTTGATCTGACCTGGGTTCCTAACTGACAGAAGTTGTGTTGAAGTAGGAGGAGAATCACTGGCATGTTGAGGCACCTGCTGGTGTTCAGGAAGCCTCGTGCTTACCTTGGTAGTCAAGTCAGTGGTTAATACTGAAGGGTAACAGAAACTGGGAGGGCACAGTTTGACAATCAAATTGAAATAGATTGTTAACTAATCCTTCCAATTTTATTTATTAATTTTGTAATTATAGCAAATGAAATCCTCACAAGTTACTCTGATTGCTTGGCTTACCTCAATTTATATTCAAATCTCACTAAAACACATTTCAGCCTTTTCTTAACAAGATGATGAAAAGTGCTATACTGTGGAAGAGAAGGGGACACACATTCCAGCATTACTTGGAGTCACCTGTTTGCTTTTTAATGTTGCTGTTGAATTTGTATTTAACTCAGGATTAAAGTATAAGCTGACGTATTTGAATAAGGATATTTTTAAGCCAGGAGTTCTTAAAATTAAAAAAAAAAAAAATGGCTGCAAAGTTGGTTAATAGAGATTTTAAAACAAAGGATGCTGAGTAACGAAGACATTGTACTACTGTTGATTGGAATCACAAAGCAGTTTCCTACAGACCCACAGAGCCACTGGAGTCCCACTGCATTTGTGGCAGTGCTGAAAGGGGATGGGTCCTCGTTCCTGGGAAGTGGTGCAGGAGCTGTGTGGGTGGTGATGGGCAGAGGGCAGGGAGCTGCCCTTGGGAGCTCTCAGGAACAGGCAGTGCCCCCAGGAGGGCTGGTCTCAGGGAAAAGGGGTTAAACACTCAGGCTTGCCCTTCACCCAGACAGGGCTGAAGCATTAGGATTTGTTCCTTATGTGCCAGACAGCACTCAAATAGGAACAGGTATTCCCCATCCTCAGTGGATGCACTGTTTTACCAGGGAGCAAGGCTTTTAAATGCCAGCAAGAACTTGTCACTGACTACCATTTGCTCACAAATGTGTATCTCAGGTCACCTCTGCAGCTTTATATGGGGTTTATATTTTTTATTTCTGGAAGGAGATTTTTGTATGGTTTTCAGAGTGGGTCTTTTTCACTAAATAAGTGATTGATAATGACTGGATTTTGATCAGATTTTTGAGGTCACTCTGGAGATAATTTTTAATGGTCTTCATTGTAAATTTAAGAAAAGACTCTGCTCTTTAAATGTAAGTGACTGTTAAAAATGAGCTACAATACTAGCCAGGTTTGTTTTCCCAGTTAATAAAACCTGCTGTTAATGGGACAGTGAGCAAATGTCACATTCACATGTTGGTATCTATCAGATCAAATCAAAATCTAGTATTTGACACAAGGGGTAAAAAACCCCACATTGTAATAAAACTGTCACAGGATCAGTGTCTCCTGCTTTGTAAATAAACATCTCTGCTTTGCCTTGGTATTTCTGTAACATCCGGAGACTATTACCCTGTGCTGGTGCTCTGGTTCATTGACAGTTTCACTTAAACAGTTAAACAATAATTTGAAATGGAAAATGTTCTGCCCATATTCCTTAGTTCCTTTGTGGGTTTTTTTCCCACCCCTCAAATGGTTTTTTGTTGGATTTTTCAGTCAGTTGCCTTAATAATTGCATCTTATTTTTTATTACACAGGAAAATACCGGACTGCTCACAAACCTCATTCAAAGCCAAAAGTATCCAATGTTTTTGAGGTAGATTTTCCAGCAAATGGAAGTGATGCAAAACCCATGGGGCGTTTTCAGTCAGAGGAGGAACTGTGGGCCCGGTTAGAAGAGCTGGAGAGACAAGAAGAGATGCTTGGTGAACTGGACAGGTACAGTCCTGCTGTGGCACAGGCAGAACTGGAGTTCAGAGAGCTGTGAGGGGGAGGGTCTTGGTTCACAGAGGCTCTCACCAGCAGGGCAAGTAGCTGACCACACAGATGGAATTAAAATAATAGGTGGAAGAATGGTGGGACATGAACAAAGCATGTACTGCAATGCCAGAGCTCCTAAAGTCTGCCTCTGTGCAACCGCAGCAGTCCAGCCTTCTGGTATTTTTTCTTTAAGATGAAGAGGAGGAAGTGAAATTCATTTCCCACAGGCTGTGAAAACCCATAGTTTTCCCTGTGGGAGTTAAACATTTAATGCTCAATGACATCCTTAGATCTATTCTGATCCTCAAGCAATACATGGGTTGTTAGCTATGATGTCACAATTTTGGTATTTCCAGTTGGTGTGGGAAGGACATAGGCATTGTTAGAGGGCACAGAGAGGTACCACAGTCTGTCTAAAAGTACATCACCTGAGTAAAGAAAGTTACATACAGGCAAGTTCATTACTTTGTATGTTTTTGTCTCTCAAGAGCATGAATCGCCTCCGTTCACTCTGATGTTTTCCATTCCATAGGATGTCTGATATAGTTGAGACAAATGGAGAAGATGCAACCTCTTCTGAAGAGGAGAAGGAGGATAAGGGGACAGATGTGAACGGGACGTGTAGGGCAGAGGACTGTATTACTCAGGGCAACTTCCATAAAGAACTTGCAGATTCAGACTTGTTTGTGGGGCAGGTTAATGGCTCGACCTACTATCACAGCGATGATGAAGATGACAGAGATGTTGGAGACAACTCTGTTCCAACTATATTTTTCTCTCACACTGTGGAACCTAAAAGGGTTTGTGCTTTATTTAATTTTTATCTTTTGTTCAGGAGATTACATAAAATATATATGCCATATTTAAATCTGAAAACCTAAGATCTGTAGATGCAGTAGAATGCTAGCTGGAGGTGACTTTTTTTTTTTTTTCAAATTATTAAAAACTCACTGTATAGATCCTGTAGTCCTAAATATGGTATTAAATAAATGATCTTCAAATGTCTAGCTTGCTGTTCTGGCTTCTGGCTGTTGTAAAAGGCAGTATCTTGTCTAGGAGTTTTTTAAATGACTTCTTACTTGCCTTGGAACTGACCTTTGAACAGATCAACTGTTGAGCAGAGCTTGAATAAGCAGACTGGCATATTTTATATGCAAAATATGTGTACATTAGGGCAAAGAAATGCCCCAGCCTAGTGCAAGTGGTAGAGAATAAACAGTGCACACTATGAATGTTACCATTCATACATTTGTTTAATTTACCCATGCTTCCTAGTCCCCAACTGCTTGGGTAAGAGAACGTCAGGAGTCAGTTGATCTGCAGCCTGGTGATTGTTGATTTTATGGTCCAGACCATCATTTGTGTTCAATTTTCAGGTAAGAATAAACACAGGAAAAAATACTACTTTGAAATTCAGTGAAAAGAAAGAAGAGGCCAAGCGTAAAAGGAAGAACAGCAGTGGCAATGGCCACACAACTCCAGAGCTGCCCAACATCAAAACCCCAGCAGACATTTACCGGTGGGTAATTTATGGTGAGGCTTCCCCCTGAGCAGACCTTCTCCTTTCATTTCTGTCCACCTAGAGTGTGAAACCCCTCCTACAGTTTCCTGAAAGAAACAGTTGGAACTGAATTTACTGCTTAAAAATGAAAGTATGTGCCTTCTGCATGGTTGCTGTGCTTTCATATCCATAAAATATTTCTGAGCTTAATGCTTCCTTTCCAAATAGCAATTCTTCATTTATCTGCTATTTCAGAGCTTCTGAAATGGAGGTAAATTTGCCAGCATATGCCAATCTCAGAAGGGAATGCAGCAGTTATCTTATGTGTTCTGGTTAATTCCCTGCCATTTTTTTTTTCTGTTTGTTTTCAAACAGAACTGACGAGATCTACCACTTGTAATACTCCTACTTTCCTGGTTACTGATTTGCTGGGCTTTGTCACTTCCTTTCTGTGTCTTCAAAACATACTCAGCACTCTGCTGAGTTTTCTCTTGCATTCCCTCTCCCTGGCCTCAGTCTGTCACTTTCTGTATTCTCCATAAAAGGTACTGCTCACCTGTAGGACACCCACACAACAGAGAGCTTGAAAAGCAGTGCTGGGCTTAGAGGATTGTACAAAACACTAAGGTGACGGGATAGTTAGAACAAGTATTTAGGTCTGTAAAGGTAAATACAGATACCTATTGGATTGGTTGATTAGGTGATTGTGAAATTCCCACTTTATATCTGTGTATTTGGGTACCTAAATATGTTAAACATGTCATAAAGTGTGAAAAGTGAAACCACGTCCTGTAATTACAGCTGCTTGGGCTGAAGATGAGCAAAAGATTATTTTGTGCTCCTCTCCCTGAGCTCTCCAAACTCCGTCTTCTGTAGAGGTGTATTTCCATAAGTTCCTGATGAATAAAACTGTTAGAAACTAGTAACACCCTTAAAACTCATCCAGTCATTGGGCTGCTCTGTTACGAGTTGGATAAAATTGGCATTGTCTTCTCATTCTGCTCCACTCACCCGTGACTTTCTCAAGTCATGGAGAGGGAGCGCAAGAGCCATCTTTGTCAGTTCACAGTCTGTTAATACTTGAAAAGTGTCTTCCTGTTGATCTGATCTTAAAAGCTGATTTTTTAAATTTTGTTTCTAATTGAAAGCAGATTATGACACTTGTCAGGAAAAAGCTCCATCCTTTCCATGTGCAATGAATGTCTCAAGTGTTTGTTTTTGTATTCTGCATTTGACAAGGGCTTAACTCTAGAAAACGTTCCCAGGTTGTGATCTGATTCTCTTTACAGAAACATCTCAGGTCATCATTTAGTTTACCTTTTTTCTAACTTATTTCTAACTCACACCTTTCTGTTTTCTAACATTTTTCAAAGAGCTATGCATTTTCTGCTGTAAGTAAGTACCAACTTATGCTTGAATGAAGGACATAACAGCATTCACTCTGCAGAATTGATTCTTGTACATTGGTAAATGAAGTGCCTCTGAAGGTACAGTATTGCGATTCTGCAGCGAAAAAGTTGGGAAAGCACATCATAATTAATTTGTACAAAAGACAAAGCAAGATCACTGTAAATTTGTCATCTGATCCTGAAATGGTTTATTAAAGCTAACATTTTCCTTTATAGAGTCTTTGTTGATGTTGTGAATGGAGAATATGTCCCTCGTAAATCAATTCTGAAGTCTCGAAGCAGAGAGAACAGTGTTTGTAGCGATACCAGTGAGAACAGTGCTGCTGAGTTTGATGACAGACGAGGAGTTCAGAGGAGCATTAGCTGTGATGAAGCCACTCAGAGTGACAACAGCGAAGGCATCCTGGAGGAAGAGGAGGGGGAGGGGCAGCAGCAGCTACCAAAAAAGCTTCCTCCCTCTTCAGGGACAAGCGAGGTACAGTTTTTAATTGATTAGTTATTGATTGTTGCCAGGGATAAAAATGAGAAATGTAATGACTCTAGTTACCTATACCATCAGTTTGATTTCTTTAAAATAATTTTCCAACTCCTACCTAGTTTGCTTCAGAAGGTGACAGTCACACACATCCTAGGGGCAGAGGGGAGGAGCTGCTCACGTGGCTTCCTCAGGACTTCCATAAAGATCCAACCAAGTGGTGACTCAGTGGTGTTACTGAAACCAGTGTCCTGTGTGCTGGGTCATCCTGATATTTCACTGCAGGACAGACAGCAGGATTTTAGACAAAAAGAGGGAAATCTGTACCTTGTAACTGATGAGAGGGAAGAGGTGATTCTCTAGCCTGTGTTGCACTATTAGACAGCTAATTTCCAAGGAGTGTTTCAAGTTTAAAGCACATAGATCTCAGCTGAATTACTATTTTGATATGCCAATAGCAGAGAAATTGCCTGGTGGAAGGAAGCATTGCATCCCTACTCATCCTATTCCTGCCTAGGCCATTAGTGATCCCAAACAAATCTGTTTACATATGTTTGGAAAGTTCAGGGCTTCATCATAAAAGAAAGACTGTATGACGTAAGGGAAAATGTACAGTTGCTTAGTGACTGGGTGAATACAAGAATTAAATGTAGAAATTCGTGGCACAGCGTATTCACTTCTGTTTTGAAAGAACTTAACACTAATTTTTTCAAACTAGATAAAACTCGAGTCTTCAATAGTTCCCAGTGCAATGGACAAGTTCATGGAAAACACTGTTTTTTACAAAAAAATTTTTTTAATAAATGAATTCCTCATAAAAGCTGTTGTTTATCACCACTTTTCATGCAAACAGCTACGGAGGAATCCAGGCAGGACGTGAAGATTCAGGATGGAAAATTTATCTGTGGAGTTAGCACTCTACATTGTGTACTTTCATTGAATATATTTGCTATTTTTTTATAAAACATCTGAGTACACTTTAGATGTTACCCACCCATCAGTCTGTTACCTGAATCTGGCATGATTGTTCTCTACAATCTAATGTATTTTCTAAGCAACTGAAGGAGATTGAGCGAAGCACTCCAGTCAGATGTGCTTCCCTAAATGCTGTTGGTTTGCTTTTGGCTGTTTTTGTGGGTATTTGAAATTCATTATTTCTCCTTTACCATTTGCAAGACACTGATTTTTTTTTTTTTTTAATTTCTAATGTTACCACCATCACTTACTTTGTGCTTTGCTTACCTGTTTTTGAAAATGAGCTTCTTGTTAGATTAACAGAGTTGTACAGACACAGCTTTAGGCACACTTGGGCTATTGGAGCAGAAAACAAAAAAACCACTGCTTTTTTTGCAGGTCCTGCAAGAAGAGAATGGCCTGTTTGTTTTGCTTTGTTTTTCTTGGTAACTGAGTTATGAAAAAGCAGAACTAAGCATAGTGACTAAATCTGGTGTGCATTCCTTTGTGCCCAGCATGAGCATCAGACCTTGGATGTGAACTGCTTCCCCTTGTCCTTGGGCATTCTGAATCCTCTGTTTTCAATACATAGTGGAGTGATTTGTTCTTAAATATGTTTATGAAAAGTAGTTCTGAGCCGCTTGTTTTCCAAGAATCATGGTCATTTCTTCACTAAGTTGAAAAGGATTGTCACATAATTGGCTGCCTATAAATTACGATTTTTAAACATTAAATGTTTTTATTAGGCCTTTTATAGAGAGAAATAGTTGGAAGCAAGTTTGCTGTTCTCTTAAATATAAATTGCTTTCACCATTTTTTGATCATATTTGGTAGGGAGAAAAGAAGAAACAAAATATGTGCTTGCCAGTTCGTATGCAGTGTTTTGGCTTGATGCAATTAGAAGATATTAATTAAGTCATAAAACGACGTATGATGGAAATGCTGACATCATCTTTGCAAAGTCTCTCCATTTCTTATCCAGAATGAAACTCTGTATTACATCAGCTGTTTTATTTCTTGAGCGTGTGTCAGTGAGGAGGCAAATTTTTACATCATTTATGCAGTAGGAATAAGATTAAGTAGTATTTTTAAGATACTGTCTTTCATTCAGTCATCTTCGAACAAGCTATATTTTGAGGTTAATTACAATGTGGTTACTTATGCAGGCAACAATCATTGATTTAAGGATATTTCTTTACTTTTGATTAGAAGAAATAACAATTCTAATCAGGCTAATATAGGGTAATGACCTTATGGGCATAGCTTCACATTTGCATTTTATTAGCTCATTCTGAGTATTCTCTTCTGTTGTAGGCATTTTCTGGGACTGTCATAGAAAAGGAGCCTTTGTCTCCCTCCTTAATACCACACCCAGTCCTGGCTCACCCCGTGCTGCCGACCATTCTGGAGCGCAAATCCGAGGAGCTCTTGCCCGACGCCCCGGAAGAACCTATCAAGAGGATTTCCAAATTCAGAGCTGCCAGGATGCAGCAGACTCACTAGGTGCTGCTGAGCCCGAGCCCGAGCACTCTTGCCTGGTTTCACCTCTCTGGAGATTATATAAAGCCTTCTCCATAGCACCCACGCAGTTTCCAGGGTGTCCTGTGGTTATTTGGCACCGGTTATCTCCTCAACGTTCACTGGCAGCATTGGGAAAACAAACAGTTCAGTGTTTGAACACTTGAGTATTCCTCTTACTTTGTCGGTTTCCCTGTGTGCTGTCAGCACCTTTGTATATGTTTGCCTTATGATAGCAGCACTTGGGTTCTTTTTTCAAAAACTGTTCCTTACATACATTGTTTTTGTGTTTAAACCTAAATACAGGCAGTTTCGTGCCAGCTGTGATGTTCTCCATACCATATGGACCATTTTAAGGAAACTTTTCACATTTCAAATAGATTCACCAATTATATTACATTACTTGCTTTAGCATTTTAAGACACACTTGTATTCACATTGCTGTAGGTTTTGCAACTAGGTGTCTGCTAAAAGTTTTTTTCCTTCTTTCAAACCTCTCTGATATCTCACTGTACAGGTCTATAAAATGCCAGGTTCATGTACATTGCAGGGAAGTTTCTTTGATGGAAAAGGGTATTTTGTAAAATTAAATTTTCAGTAAAAAAGCTGTGAAACTCATGTGTTTTTTGTTGCTTTACTACTAATTTGGAAGCACCACAGAGAGGTTTTTTATTTTGAACTCGCATTTTTAGCTTGAAGTGTTTACTACCACATGGACATAAAAGCAGTCCATTCTCTTCTGCCATTGTGTTTTAACCTCCTGCTAATGAATGTCCATGGAAATTGAATGCTCTTAAGGAGAGAAGCATAAACTCAGACTCTTGATTACAAAATCTCCTAGTTCTTTTGTATACTCAGAAAACATTGTAATTGTCTTGGGAATGCCCAGAGGGAGTCAGCACTAAGGAAAAATGTCTTAATGCTTCAGCGTTATTTCAAAATGCAACAGCACTGCAGCACTGAGGGTACAGTTTGGTGTATCCTTCTCGTGACTGAGAGCAGTCCTGGCTTCTGGATTCCCTGCCCAGCAGCTCCCTCCAATCTTCTTGCCATCCCCTCGTTCTGCTGACACGTCTTTTTGTTGTTTAGGGCCACCCCTTCAGTGATAGTAGGTGACAGAAATGGGCTTTAAAAACAAACGACTGGATTTGGGTTTTTTTTTTTCATTCGTATGTGAGTTTTTGAACCTAGTGAGTTTCCTTTTCTCTCGGCGTGTCTGTATCAGCACAGTTGGAGGGGTAGTTGTATGTTGAGGTTGTATGTTTCTCTTGTAAGGACAAGGGAAAAGGAATGGCAGAGGACCTGGGGAGCTGGAGGACCGTAAACTGATGGTATTGTCCAGCTGACACCATCAAGCTACAGCCTCAGAAGTGAGGCAGGAAGACTTGGGAGGGGTAAGGAGGGGACTGTGAATTTGTAAATGGGCAGCCTGAGAGCCATCAGCATGATTTTCCAAATCTTGGCAACCAGGGCATCACATAATGCTGTTTCCTCGCCTTCCCCTAAAATAACTGCGCCTTGAACCCGGATCCTTTGCTCTCAGATCGCAGCAGATGAGCTCTTGGTGTGGCTTTGGAACAGAATCACCAGCTCCCTCTTGTCTCAACACTCCTTTCTCTGAAAGGGAGGTGGAGGCGCTGGAACTTCTTTTTCTAAGGTGGCTACAGAAGTCAGCAGAGGCACCCTGTGGAGCTCTGCTGTCCCCTGTAAGGAGTTTGGGGAGCCACAGTGGTTCCACGGGCAGAAACCACTGGCCAAGTGTGGCAGGAGGGCAGGAGGGGCCAGCAGCTGCTGGGGGAGCAGCCCACCACAACTGGGGGTCATATATCCCCTCGGGACAGAGCAAACTGTGTTTGGCTGCAGGAGGAGCTGCAGGGAAAGTTGTGCAGCCCTGCAGCGCGCCGGCTGCGAGGGGGCCAGCGCCGCTCCCAGCACGTCCTGAGAGTCACGTTGAAAGTGTTAATCATTAACTTGATTCATGCTCAAATGCGGATTTTTTTTTTTTTTAAAGCATATTGCATTAGTACTAAAATAAGCCATCAATGCCAGTCCACCCTCTATTCACGGCTAAATATTTAAAGGAGGTTATTTATAGCTTCTTTAATGAATTCTTGGCTAAACAAAATGAAATTATGTCCTAGAAAAGTAGAAGCTATTTTGTAACCAGAACAGTGCAACTGTAAAATATAGTTCCATGAATATGTATTTTAAATAACAAGGGGTTGAGATCCAAGACTACCAGACATGGGTAATTAGAGGAAAACTGAGAGGAAAAAAAGAAAGGGGGAGAGAGAGAGAGAGAGAGAGAGAAACCCCTTTAAAAAGATTTATTTAGATATCTTCTGAAATACTTCCCACTTTCAGTTACTTCAACAAACCAAATGCCCCTTGTCACCATAGATCAGTTTCAAATCAAAATTAATTCTTTGCTTGTTTTCTTTTTTTTTCTCCCCTCCTCTTTTTTCACATCCCTGCTCATGGAGAAAAGCAGGATAAATGCACCTTGAGTTTTAATGAATTATGGCCTCGGTTCAGGGAAGCATCCTTACTCAGGAATGCACTTTGGCATGTGCTTATGTCTCAAAGATTTTGTAAAGAAGAATGGATTTAACCACATGCTTAAAACTCAGCACATGAGTGTTTTCCCTAATAGGGAGCCTGAGTGTGTGTGTGCCTTTCTGCAGTATATTTAATTGTCAGAGGGCTCACAGGCTGGAATGAGCCTTCGTCTTTCCTCTCTTCACTCGGGCTTTAGCAGCAGACTCACTTGCAGTGCCTAGAGCAAGAGAGATGGCTGTAGGCGTTTTAGAGAATGTTTACAAACACCAAATAACAAAAAAAAAAATTAAATCTATCAAAGCAGATAAAAATCTAAGCGGTAAAAAGCAATCATGTGAAGGCCTGTCCCTGTGAGGACCTAAAATTTGCTTTCTCTGCAACACTGGAGCCAAGAAGTGCTGCAGGTGACCAGCCGTGTGTGGATGAAGTAAACATGGGATGGAGCAACAGATCCCTGACTTGGAGCCATGAAGGGCTCCTGGGGGTAAATTAATCTTGAGATGCCTTTTTGCCCTCAGTGCTACTGTTAGGGATTTTATCCACTTAAGTAATAATGAGGGTATATTTTAATTCTGAAATTCCCTCGGTGACTTCCTGCTGCTGGATGCTCCGTGTCTGCCGGGGAGCGCTGCTGAGGGCTCCGGACACTGAGGAAGGGCTGGTGGCTTTCCCAGCGCTCCCAAAGGCGTTTTGGCGTGTCCTCAGCAGGAACGTGGCCTGCCCGGGGCAGCTGTCCCTGCGGTGGCACAGGAGCACACAGGCTGCGAGGAGCCCATCCGTGTGCCAGCCTGCCCGGGCACAGCTGGGCAGCGCCAGGTGGGTACAGCCCGGCACGGCTGCCCGGCGACACAGGGGTGACAGCGCTGCGGGGACACGGCCGTGTGCCCCAGCTGCGTCCCATCGCCCCACACAGCCCGCTGCGCTGATTGCATCAATTAGACACTGCAAGTGGCCCCTTGGGAGAAACGACCTGCTCTTTAATCTTCGTTTTCCTCAGGTGCGTTGGGCACCTGCCTGTGCCCAGAGGAGGGGCTGCGTGGGGAACACCTCGCCTGCGGCGCTGCTGCTCTGGCTGGGAGGAGCTGCAGGGAGGAGAGGATGCTGTGAGCTCCGTGCCGGGAGGAGAGGCCCGTCCTGGGCCCCTGGGGCTGGGAGCCGCTTCTGGGGTACCTCAGCCCTCTCCCTTGTAAGGCGAGCTGCACTTCGCGCTTTCCATTGCTCGCTCAGGGCATCTAAAGCAGCAGATTTTTGGATGTCTCGCGAATGTCTAAACCAGCTGTTTTGGCTGTTCATTTTAACTAAGTGATTTATGCCGCAAAAAACGAGCTGGGATTAAAAGAAATCAGATGTGTGCGTTTGGAATGCAGCGTCTCCGTGTTACAAATAGCTCCTCTCTAACCCACATTAACCCCACGATATGTGAATTTTGCCAACTCCCGCTGCGTCTTTTAAATCAAGCCCAGCAAATCGTTCCCGCGTGCGCTGCGAGCGTTTTCCCTTCCCTTCCCTTCCCTTCCCTTCCCTTCCCTTCCCTTCCCTTCCCTTCCCTTCCCTTCCCTTCCCTTCCCTTCCCTTCCCTTCCCTTCCCTTCCCTTCCCTTCCCTTCCCTTCCCTTCCCTTCCCTTCCCTTCCCTTCCCTTCCCTTCCCTTCCCTTCCCTTCCCTTCCCTTCCCTTCCCTTCCCTCCCCTCCCGCGGGTGCGCGCTCCTTGCGCGGGCGCGCTCCGGCTGCAGGTGCGGGCGGCGGCCGGGAGGGGGCGGCGGCGGGCGCGGCCGCGGAGAGCTGCCAGTCAGCCGCTGATTTATTATTCATTTGTGTTATAGGTGGGGTGTGCAGACAGTTACTGTAATAATTACCCGGACTGGAGCGTTTCCTTGGCAACCGGGGTTTTTTTTCTCCATTCATGCTGTTGCGGAGAGTACGCCTGTAAAGCATGACATTGCTGTATTCGGGGGTTTGTTGCCCTCCCGCTGCTCCGGGTTTGAGGTTAGTTACAGCATCACAAGGTGCTCTCGAGCATAAAAAGCTCAGGCTGGGATTAAAGCACGCAGGGAACGCTAGCGCCAAGTCTTCCCTTCCACTGTCTCACTTTTAAGTAACAAGGTTATAAAAATGCAAATGCCATCTTGGGGTTGTTAATAACTAATATTGGGAAGAATTCCTGCAAGTTGTAAAATTTTTTTTTGTTTTTTTTTTTTAAATTTTTTTTTGTAAACAAAACCAAGCCCAGGTGAGGTGGCTCCTTGTATTTTACGCCGGTCTTGTGGAAATAATGTTTGCAAAAAAGGGACTTGCAGCTTGATCCAGCCTTGCGGTGTTTGGCGTCATAAATCAATGGGAACTGCTCCATGCGGCTAATGATAAGGTGGTATTTGTTGTTTATCCTGCTTTATGGTAATGGTTCGGGAGGAGGAGGGTGCTGTGTCCTTCCTGAAGGAGCAGGAGTAATCTTTGGTGTGGTAACGGAGTAACAGAAACCACATCTATTATCAGAGATCTATAAATGAATCATATTATCCTACATTTTTAGGCTTACTAGAGCGCTCATTTTCAGAAACTTACATCAAGCACTATGCAAGGATGAAAAGTAGTATTTTTCCATCCCTGCTGCACGAGGCAGAGGGAATTCATGATGCAATCTCACACCGAGATGGGGAATTTTCACCCGTTAAAATTTCGAAGTAAGATGCTAAAACATGATTACATCTGCAAGGATTGTAATCTGCCAGCAGTGTGCTCCTCTTGGAAGGGTGGGCTGCAGATTAATGGGGCGACCCAGTGCTCTGGGATCCCGGCTTGTCCGTGAAGTTATGTCTTGGAAAGGTTAATGATGGTACTAAAGTACAACCAAAAAACCAGCCCCTGGCACATCCTCCCTCTCTTCCCAGCTGCCCTGTGCTTACAGCCAGCTCAGAAAAATCCCCCAGCCTCTCCCTGGCCCACCTGTCCAGAGTTATACTTGTGGAGATGGATCCCTGTGGGGACTGTGCACCCACAGCTGCCCTACCCGGGTGACAAATCCCAGCTTTCGGGCCACCAAGGGCCGTTGGCAGCTGGTGAGGAAAGTCTGCATTGGACTCTGCTTGGGCTGAAATGAGAGATGAGAGTGCCACAGCACCCTGGTCCAAGTGGCCCCTGGCACTGACCCCAGGGGTGCCTGCAGCCAGCTGCCGATCCCAGAGGGATTGGGGGCCTGTGGAGGCTTGCAGCAGGGGTTGCCTTTTGTCCTGGAGCAGGAGCAGGGCTGAGCATTGCAGGATGATGCTGTGGGTCCCACCGGTGCCGCTCTGGGGCTGTGCGGGGTCTGGCGTGAGCCACAGCATCGCTAACACAGGGCACCCCCCAGGTTCCTGCACCAAACCCCATCCCGCTCAGCAATCCCCCCTCAGTCCCTGCCAGGCTGAGGGAGCACCCAGGGGTGCGGGGAGCGACGGGGGCTGTGCTGCCAGAGGTGCCTGGGTGAGCTGGCTGCCATACTGGGGTTGTCATCAATGCAAATCATTCACACTAATTCCTTCAGATTTGGATTTAAGTTTTAAAGAAAGCTTCAAGTTACCTCAAAATAGCTTAGTAATTATTTTAATAACTTGTGTGAGCAGGAACAATACCCACAGTGTCAATTCTGGCTCGCAAAATGTTTTTTTCAACTGTTCTGAGGAAAAAACAGCGAACAGTTCAACAGCTTAAATACAAGCGAGTGGATCTCTGGAGATTAATCTGTCTGGTGTTCCTCAGGTAAAGACTTCTGCACAATTTAACAAAGGAAATAATTTTCCTATTTTTATAATGCATGTCTCTCTGTGGTATAAATTACTAAAACCACGCTGCTTATCCTCAGTAATGTTATAGATGCAGATAATTTACTGTGTATCACGTTATCAGTTCATTAAAGAGATGCAATAAAATCATTATTTACTAAGAAACAGCAACCCTTGCAATATCTTGTCAGAGAAATTGGCTGATGCAAGAGGATCATATTTAAGCCTATATTCACAATAGCCCTTTAAACATTTCGTCTGCTTCCCACTTGAGTTGCGGGAGGGAGCCGCTCTTCCCGCAGCCCTTCGGCGGCCGCGGCAAAGTTGAGCACAGCCCGTCCGGCGCTGCCAGAGCCCGGCCAGCCCTTCACCCCCACCCCCAGGGCCACCCCACCACCCCCGGGCTGCGCCCTGCCTCGCCGCTCCCACCCCTGCCAAAGGGGTGCCAAAATATTAACGGGAGGTTTAGGCATTTCCTACCCCATCCCCCTCTTCTCCTCTGCCTAAAGATTACTCTGCATCCTAGACAAAGGAAATATTTAAACTGTTAAATCTGAACAAAGATACAGTCTGCGTATGACTTCTCTGAAGCCCTATAAAAATTCTTTAAAATTGCCTATTCACTCAAATTTACTGAGTGTAGCAAAAATGTCAAAGGCATAAAGTCAGAGAAGATTGAATAAAATAATGCAGAAAGACAGATTAGTCATGCACAGACCCACACAGCCTTTCACAGCACACAATACCACTTTTTATTACCGCTCTATCTTTACAAAGACTATGTTCAATACATAGAGGATGATACATGGTCAGTCATGTAATCTGCCTTTGATTCCAAGACTCATTTATCTGGGCCCTTTTCACAAAGACATTGATGAGAGATTTCAGTGTTTTCAGTGCATTGTTTTATTTATCATATATAATGGCTGGTGGAAAAAAAATAGGAATTATGTCAGAGATCCTGCATAAAGGAGTTGTATAAAAGACTCTGTGACAAAGTTTGGTAAGACACATAGTGGCTCGGCTCAGGCACGCTGGTTTCTCCCCAGCCCTGTCCCCCTCCTCAAGCACTTTGAATACTGACAGCTGTCAAAAGCCCCGAGGAGGGACATTGCCCCCCACCCCTGCCTGCTCCCCCAGCCCACACAGGGCTATCTCAAAATTATCAATTTTTCTCTCCTTTTAAATTTGAGCACTATTTTAATTGTTATTTTTAGCGATCTGGATTTATTATTTATACATTCACCAAAGAAAAGAGTCAGTCACAGTTTTGTATCTTGCAAATTTAATAAAGAACAGCCCTTAAGATAGAATTTCTCAGCCTGCCAGGATTGACAAAAGCCAGCTAATGCAGAAATGTCAACAGCAAACCTCATCAGCAGCCCCACCATGCCTTGCAATCAAGGGAAAGCTATGGCTTTACATAAACAATAATATATAGCTATCTAAATATCTCTGTGTGTGTGTGGAGATGCCACCTGAGCTGCGGGAGGAGGAAGGGATGTGGTGCCTGGGCTGGGTCTCTGCTCTGAGCACACTGGAGGTTTTCTGGGGGGAAAGGGGCTGAGGGCTCTTCCCGTGGGATGGGGAGCCAAATCCAGCGCCTGGAAGCACTGCAGTAATTCCAGTGTGTGAGCCTGTTAAAGTTGTTCCGGATTCACACCAAACAAGTGGGGCTGCTTTGCCCCCTTGGACTGGCATTTTGTGGATGTGAGGGATTTGTTTTCTCCTGAACAGGGAGGTAGTTGGTCCAACCCATGCTCCTCACCCAAAATACAGCCAGGGCTGCCCTGAGTGGGCAGTGCTGCCTGAGGGCAGGAGAGAGGCTTTGTTAAATACCAGAGCACCGGCTGGTGTGTACTTAAATCACCGTCTTACTTCCCAAACGTCTTTCAAAAAGTGTCCCTGTGGCTTCTGGCAAAGGGAGGACTTCCTTGAAGGCAGTCAGACGTGACCAAAGTGTGGGGAGAGCGCGGGTGAGCCTCGGCACGTCAGGAGAGCGCCATGCGACAGCATCCCTACCCGGTGCTGCAGGGCTGTGACACCCTCGGTGGGGCCAGAAACGAGGGCCTCAATTGGGAATTGGCTGTAATTCCAGCACTTCTAGACCCCGAGCGAGGTCTCCCAAGGAGCAGGCAGAACGGCTGAATTTGGAAATGATATAGCGGCACCGTACATCCAGATGTGAGTTCTTCTGTGGGGCTGGCAGAGATAAATCACGGAGGTATCCTTGACAAATATAGTAGCTTCCACTCAGGGCACAGTGTTAACCTGCACTTAAGGCTGAGGCGCATGATTTAATAGGGACAGACTTGGCGGCTAAAGAAAAATCTCTCGACGAGAAAAACGGGACGGCGATGTCAGTGGGGTTGGGGTGACAGTGCCAGCCCCGGGAGACGGATCTGCGGGTGTGTCCCCGCGGGCTGGGGCCGGGCCGGGAGCGCCCCGCCCGCGCCGCGGGCTCCGTGCCTTTAACCGAGCCCGGTGATGGAGAGCCCCGAGCTGCCGCTCCGAGAGGCCCCTGTAATATAGTGCTGTGCAGCTGCAACTTAGATCGTGTGGAAAACAAAATGGGCCGACTGAAATGGAAACTTTTGTTACTTATAATGTTAATGAAACCAGTTTATCAGGCAGCGCAGAGGAAGTGGAATATTTAGTGCCATTTAATGTCTAATCATCAGCATTTCTTTGAATAAATCACATTACATTGTCTAAAACCTGAAAAGACGAAGCTGTAATAATTTTTAATATGTTGTAGTTTCACTAAAGGGACACCCTGTTTGCCATCTAGCCCTGTGCGTCTTTGGGGAGGTTGCACACACCGTGGAAGTGTGTTTGGCAGTTCTGGCACGGCTGTGTGACCCTGTGGCTCGGCGGTGGTGTGGCCACACCGCAGAGCTGGGGATCTCCATTTCCTCACAGATGGGTGCTGCAAACTCATGGCCGGGCTGGAGGGTTGAGAAATGACCTGAGGTTCTTTGGATCTGTACTCTGGCGGCTTTGGAGTATAGCAGAAATTCTTCCTCTCTCAAGGCCAAATTATGTCCCTCCCATTTTCCCCCCACAGCATCCCAGCATCATCTCACTGAGAGCTCGGGAGGTGGTTTGCCTGTCCTACCTGTGAGCTGAAGTGTTCAAGATTTCTAATCAACCAGCGCAGCCTTGGTCCCTCTCCAGCAACCAGCCTGGTGCCCCCTGGGAATCCCAGCTGGTCCCACTGCCCCCCAGTCCCTGCAGACCAGTGCCAGGCACGAGCACTTGGCAGCCCACAAAGGTCTGGTTCTTGCCCACCAGTGTCTTGCTCACAGTAACTTTTAAGTGAACTGCAATGAACCTATAAGTCATAATAAAATGAAATGATGACAGTTGTCTTCAAATCCATTGATTAATGGAAATATGGGTAGCTGGACACAGACTATATGGTTATAAATGGTGCTGTCAAAATAAAATAATTATTGTATTAATAAGGAAGCTGTTCAGCATTGGCCCTACTCTACCTCTAAAAATATTTCAGCCCTTGATGCGTTTTGTGTTTCACGATACATCATGTGTTTTCCCGGCGAGCAGCTCGGTGGTGCACGTTTTAATACAATTACTGTTTTGCAATGTGAGCCCTTCAGATCCTGGTGCATGCACCACAGCTGCAGATGGATTTTTTTATTGACTTAATACTAGTTCTAACTAGATCCTGAAGATTGACTAAGTTGGTGGAGCACATACCACTTTCAAGCAGGAATGGGAAAAAACTAGCATATCTTATTGTACCTGAAACACTCTATGATATGTACTAAATATTATGACTACTGCGAGCCCTGCAATAATTGATTCACCCACACAGCCATTTAGTCTGTGAGCTGTTCGTTTTACAAATTCTACAATCTTTTAGAAATTCTTTCAGTGAAGAAGATTGCTGCCTGGCCTCAGATTCATTATGGTGATTGAATCCTCTTCAATAGAGAACTGTTTAAAGAGAGCACATCCCTGTGTGTCTCACTCAGAGTGAAGGCACATAGGTTAAAAGCTTGTCTGGGTGGCATAATTCACTGCTGCTGTGCCAAACAATCACATCTTATTGTGACCTTCATAAGATACAAAAAGGCAACAGTATGGAGCTAGTCTTTTTTTATTTTATTTTTTTTTAACCATGGCACAATTTTAGCTACCCAACATCTGAAACTACCAGAATCCCTAATTAAATAACCAATTAATAATGTAGAATAGAAAGAGCTATTTTTTCAGACACAAAATCATAATTAATCAGAGTACAAAAAGCTGCCTGTCTTTATATCAGGAAAATATAGACTAGGTATTTAAATATTCTAGCACACCTGAACCTTGGCCATCCGTCATTGTTATGACTTAAAACATCTCAGACTAAATTAGGTTTTGTTTGTATAGAGCAGTGAAAGTCAGATGGCTTGAATGACAAAATTAGAACATGCTCAAATCACTGAAACAAAACTGCATAAAAGGAAAGATGTGCAGGAGGAGTATTGCTCGTGTTAAGCTGAAATCCTTCTTTGTGGGATTTTTTTTCTCCTCTCCTCAAATTATTGTTTGTAACAATAGGAAGCAGAGAACAGCTCTAGGAACTCTATCAGTGTTCTTTATATACATCCCTTTTGGCACATTTATATATTAAAAGAAATAATATTGTTGTGTATAGCTGAAGCATAACCTCTGTTATTTCTACTTAGTCAAGGAAATGCCATAACAATGGATATTTTTCAAGGAAGAATATCTTTGAAACACAAGACTATAGCCATTTTGTATAGCTCACAGAGGTCAGGTTTACCAGGAATATATTTACATCTTTTTTACATTCAGAAATTGAGGCTTTCTCCCTTTGGAAGTTTGTGGTACATTTTGGTAAAATTTAGCAAGCAGATTTTAATAAATATTCCGAGGGGTTTAATTTTGCACAGTTCATACCTTGACCTCGACTGTTCTGCATGGGCAACAAAAAAGTTCCACTGTTTGTTCTGAGCAGGAATGGAAAGGCAGAGAGGGGAGGCTCCCCAGGCCCAGCAGCCACAATGCTGAGGCACAGGATTGCTCTGGGAACCTCCAGCACCAAAGTCTCTGCTGGGAAAATGGGCACCACAACATAGAAATTGCTAAATTTACACTAAATTCTGCAGCCCTTAACTGAGCAACCCTCTTGGTGACCTGGAGGGGAGATCTGCTCAGTCAAGAGCTGCAGTATTTGGTCCCCTGTAATTGTTTCTGAGGTATAATTGATGAGAGGCTATTAATGGCTTCCAAGTTTGATAAGTGTTTAAATTCATGGTTCTTGAATCCGTCTTGTTTTAAGCATGTTGTAGGCTTTTAAATGATTTTTTTTTTTGAGGAAATAGTTTTACAAATGTTTGACACAAGTGCCTATGTGACCTTGAATGTGCTTCGAGATATCTGTATCTGTAGATATCTGTGTGCACACCTGTGGATTCTAGAGAGTGGAGAGAAATTAACAACTTTCCCTGGGCCAGTGCTGTATAGAGCAGGAAATTCTATCTTTTTATTGTTCCACATCTTACCACAAAGGATCTCAGTCCACATAAAATTTGTTAATATCCTAGTAATAAATAATTTTGGTGACAGTTATGGTATAAAACTTTGTGCGGTGTTTTTTTATTGATAACGCAGCTATGAATCAACATACATGAACACAATAAAAATGTACAAAATATATGTATTATAGTTCAGGCTTTGTCAATAGGGCATTACATTGATCCGTTCTCTTTGGTATTATTTGCAGAGCTGCACTAAGCATTTCAACAGCCATGCAAACTTTGTTAAATTGCCTTAAAAAATAAATCACAGTGTTGGCTTGGCTTTCTGAAACCCAGCTGGGCTTGTGTCCTGTTCTTTGGAGTGTGACCCTGCAGAAGGTTCATGGAAACAGTACAGAGATCATGTCCCAAGGCTATCTTACAGATACAGATATAGAGAGATAGATATAGATAAATATAACTTGCATGTGTAACAGAGATTGGCAGAGATGGCAATGAAGGCATGAGATACAGGACAACCAGAGAGGAATAAGACCCTATCAATTAATGTAATTGGTAATTAATAAAAAAGTAACTATTTTTTGTCCAAGTACATGGAAGGATAGGAGGAAGGTGACCCTCACAGGAGTGATTTGAGGCCAAGTGGGCAGCAATGCAGAGCTGGAGTGACAGCATTGATGCTGCTGAGCTGATCTGCTGGGTGCAAAGCTCAGGACATGGTTTGGAGAAAATGGTAATTTAACCAAGAAATTGCAAAAATGGTCTAAAATGCTGCATAACTTTACCAAACATAGAATATGCCAGAAAAGAAACCTGCTATCTTGCTTTGATAAGATCATTGATTTTCTAGATAAAAGAAATGAAAGAGATCTCATCTCTCAAAGCAGAGTATTTGATAAAGTGCCACGTGGGAAATTATTAAGGCAAGATAAGTACCTGAACAGCAAGACAAGGGAGGGAGATGGGGCTGGTCATGCTGAAAGACAAAGCACAGGTCTAGGCAGAAGTCAACAGATGCCTCTTACAATTGGCCCCCAACCTGATCTTGGGGACAAGGGAACGTGGTGACAAATCTTGCTCAGCAGACAAAACTGGCAGGCATCACTAAAACATAACAATTATCAGCATAGCACATGGGGAGAACAGGGCACTTCCTAGGAAAGAGTTATTGTGTCCCACCACTGTGGGATGGAGGGAAATCCTGGAACTGAGTTTTTAGTGGTGCAGGGGTGTGGAATCCACAGCCACGGCTGGTAGAGATAATGGCAACCTTAAAATTTTGCCTGTGGAAAGCTTTGAAGAATTTCTTGCTCACTGGCATTTCCTGATGCTCCTCAGCTCTAGTTTTCAGTTTTGTTTTCTCTAACACCTCACTGAGTAGCCAGTTGCTGTGATCTTCTCACAGTGGTGTGCACAAGCAGCCGACGTTGGCGGTGCGGGGAGCTCGAGATGGGAAGTGCTGGAGTGGAATGATGGAGGGAGCCTCACGCCCCTTTCCTGAAGTCTTGACGTTTTCTCTACAATGAAACAAAGAGCTGTCACTCTCTCCAGCACAGAGTAGGAGGAGGAAGCCCAACTGCAGTTAAATAAAGAAATAAATACAAATGTACTTGTGTGCATTCCCTATGAATGGTTCCACCAGAGACTCCAGTGCACAGACTTCTCCTGGTCCCTGCTGTCCTCCTGGTTTCTCCATGATGTTGGCACACAGCATGTGAGGGTACATTTCCTGCAGGGATATCCACGGGCCCCCTCATCACCTCTTCTCTGACTGCTGTACCCCATCCCTGGCTGTCCTTTTCCCAACCCCATGAGGGAGGAGCCCAGGAGCTGTGGGTGAGGAAAAGAAATAATTTGGTTTCTAAATTGGGGTTGGAGGTGATTGCAGCCGAGCCACAAAAACTCTGAGGCCAAACCCCACAGAAACTGGGCAAATTGCTGAGCACAACCAGTGAGAATAAGAGGACATTATATAAATACCATCTCTCTGCAGTTGTGGTGTCTTGCTCTTATCCTGCAAGTATTTGTGTTAAAAACAGTGAGAACAAGACATCTGAAAATTAGGATTCTATGTCAAACTGTCAATACCCACAAGCATGCAGCCTTTCATTAAAATCTGTTTGACATTTTTGTTATGCACAGAGAGCCAAAAAGATGCCAAAAGGATGTGATATTTGTGATCACATCCTCCTGCTAATACAAGACACTGCGAAGACGATTGTATTAAAACATTCCTTGCAAAAGGATGAGCAGTTAAAGCAAAAAAATGTGAAAAGAGTGTCTGAAGTTAAAGAGAGTTATGTGCAGTGTGGGAATTTGGGATGTGCTCCTTGGGTGAAGTAGGGACAAGAAGCCTTTTTAACTCTTTGTAGCTAATTGAAATGATAAGCAATCTAGTACTTTCAATTTTCCACATAGGTCTTCCACCCCCTAAATCTGCAAAATTTAATCATTTTTTGAAAAATCATGTAATGATCAGGTCATGTGACCCGGGCAGAAGAGATATTATTTTGTCACAACAATGTGAGTAAATTATCTTACTGGCAACTTGCTTAAAGGTCATGGAGATCATCTGATGTGTGAGATGGAAATTTCTCATGCCAAAACAATATTGACAGCTTATCAAGCAGGGAGGAAAGTACAATGATATAATAGAATGTAAGGTAAGATAATGCTTGCTACTGATGGTAGAAAATATGACATGGCATTTCAATTTTAAGGTTATAGGCAGAATGATATGGTATAGATGCTTGGAGGCATAACGGGGCAACTTGCCTATGGATAGGCTAAACTGGATGCAACATTGTAGCTTTACAGACAGAAATATAAAATATATTAGATATTAAATGCAATACCTAAAGAAAGGGATATAAATAGTCGTACTAAAGGAGGGAAGGACAAAGGACTGCACCTGCCTGGATGGATGGATTCTCTCTGAACAGGCTGCTGGCTCTGCTGGGATTCAAAGATTTGTGTGGCATTGCTCTCACTTTTCTCTAACATTTTGGTATTGGTAGGTGTCTTATGGCTTTTCTTGAAAAAATTATCTTTCTGTTTTATAGCTGTAATGCAGTGCAGGAAGTGAATGACCAGGAATCTATACAGTTGTGTATCTGTCTATCTATGTATATATAGCACATATATGCATAAGTAACAGACATCTGAGCCCTGAACTGGCCACTAAAGGTTTTGCACCTTGTTTTCAATGCTCCATTATAATGCCAGCTAAAAAAAAATTGCTAGAGAAGTGGAATATTCCTTGAGGATCTGCCACAGCATGAATGGTCATGACCTTCCTTAATCATGTGTTTGAGTTCCTGTCCTTGCTGCATTGGGCCCAGCATGCTGGGACTGCTGCTCCTCCTGCTTTTGGCACTGGCAGGCACAGTGACACCCAGGCACTGCCTGCCCTGTGACACCAGGGGCACTGGGCACAGCCATCAGGAAATGCACTGTGCTGCTGAGTACTCTGAGAGGGCTGAGAAATCTGTTTCTTCTCTGCTGTAACACAATTGCCTGGGAGGCAGCACCGTACCTGCTGCCCACAGGTCTTTGCTCAGGGCGTCCTTTTTTAAACAACACACTGCATCAAAAATGCCGAGGAGATAAATCAGAACATGTTGGGGGGCTCTTCATGCATCTGTTTCTCTATGTGTTTGTTTTTGGGGCAGATTCAGGGTATTTCTGGACCTGATATTTCTCATCCATGAATGGGGAATGCAGTTCTATCGATGTATTCACTCAACAGGGCTTTTCTGCACTATTCTTAACCCAAATGAAAGGTATACACTATTTATTTTCTTTCTAGTCTTATCAGTGGCCAAAATTTAATCTGTCTCCACCTGCATGAGCCCTTCCCTGTGTGTGGCATTTAAATCAGGGTCCCAAACCCACCAAACTTTTGGCATGAAGGATTCTCTGGGCTCAGCCTCTGCCACCTGCCTGTGGCTGGCCAGTCCTTGACCCTCACTTCCATGGGCTGCATTAGGCTCCAGAAAACCATCTTGGTGCTCTGCTGGAGGCGTTGGGTGTGCAGTGGAAGGCAGCAGTGGTGTGTTTGAGGGGGTGGAGGCAGAGCTGTGTCCATGGGCAGTGCTGCAGGATGTGTGTCAGCTGATGCTCCCCAGTCAGCTCAGGAGAGTAAGAGTCTGGGAGAGCCACGTCTGCAAAAGTGATCAAGAAATAGGGTCAGAGCTGGCCTGTCACAATGTTTTGAAGCTGATTGTACAACAGGTCCTTGGGACTTTGATGATCCTAATTTCTCAGAGGAAAAAAGAAAAATCACTGGGGAAGTTTCCTCTGCAGGTAGTTAGCTGTAAATGAGCTATACAAATATCTTCCATTCTTTATGTTGCCTCCAGAGAGAATGAAGACAATCAACAGAATCAACAGGACTGTTACTCTTGCAGTGGCTGTCCAGAAAGGGTTGGTTTAGTTGGGAGAGTTTCACTCTTCTTGAGTTTGGCTGTGGATTTTGAGCTCCACTGTGGCTGTGGATGGGAAAAGGAGTTGCCAGACTTTACAGGGCTCAGATAAAATGCACTTGCTTCTCCAGGGTCAGATGAGATCTGAATAAAAGCTGGCTTTTTGGCTTTGCTATTTTCTGATCCATCTCAAAGCACAGTCAATTTCAAAGTGAAGTGGTTGGTTTCCAGTTCTTTTTCCAGGACTTGCAGAGCCCTGTATTCTGTCAAGCACGTTTGTATCCCCACACAAGGGCTGCAGCCAAATATTGTCAGTGGTGTATTATGAAGATCCTCTCTGCCCAAAACCTAATTGAAGCCTTGGACAGGGCTAGCTGCTCTCACAGGTTTCCAGTATTGCATCTTCAAGAGTCAACTTGCTGGGAGCAATGCACTCATTTGTGTAAGGAAAAAGATCCCTTAATGTGCTATTAAATTAAACAATGTCACTGCTATTGCAGTAGAGCTGAGCGAATAATCCATAATGAATAATTTATTCAACAAATTTAGCTGCTTTCTCTGCTCACAGACTATCTGGAGACAGATCACAATTCCCTCCAATTTACTTATTATTTGAAATTACTGATGGATAGCTTTGTAATTAAAAAAACAACTCTGTGTCTTGATCACAAACAACTGTGGGTGTCTGATCTTCGTTAGTCAAGGTATGTGTGTTGGTTGTGATGGGTCAGATAAATCACATGATATTGTTTCTGCCTGCTCATTGGAGAAGCCTACAAGCATGTCTGGCATGAAAAGACAAAAAATTCTGTCTCTGCATGCAATTTTGAAATTTGTCTTGTGCAAACATTTGCCCAGTAAAGTGTGCAGAAAGCAAATCCCAGGGGGAAATCAATGTGGCTGCAGTAAATTCATTTAAAAATGTGAATGAATATTTGCAGACTTTTTTTAAAACTCCCACCTAGCCCTGCACAACAACATCCATCAAATGCACCAAAAAACCATTTCACTTGTTGAAGATTATTTGGTTGTTTTTTTTCTTTTCTCCTTTTCTCCCTCAGAAAACAGAATGAGAAGGAAACTCTGGTCTAACATTGAAAGAATGTTAGACTGAACTCAATGATCAGCTGCAGGGGAGGCATCTTAGAACTGATTATGTTGGAAGGATGTTTCAAAATCTCCCTGTTCTGATGGCCAGAAGAATTTTTCTCTTGCGAATCTTTCATGTCCTCATAGGCAGATTATTCTCACGTGTTGCTGACTCTCACTCCACCTGTCCTGTAAACAGCCCTGAGAGAGGGATGGGAGTCTCCAGGTTGCCCAGGAAGCAGAGTTGGTTGCAACTGGTTTTTTTTTCCAAAACCCCTGCTAAAAGCCATCCATAATTTGTTGCAGTTCTCACCTTTGTTTTAGGTTCCATTTTCTCCATCACTACCTTGCTCAGATGGGGAGACCCTCCCTGCCCTCGTCTCAGTGCAAAATCAGACATGTAGCCTTCCTTCATCTCCTTCTCTTCCTTTGTAAGTCCTCTGAACCTAGAGGTTAAACTTTTAGGCCCTCAACCCTAGCCCAGTATTTGAATTTGATTGATACTGAAGGAGCAGTCTGCTTTTTCTTTTTCTAATTTCCAGTGTTAAGAAAAACAGCTACAGTGGGGAATATTTTTGTAGAGGTGTGTGTAAACCTCTCAGAACTGAGGTCTAAGGGTTGTGTTTGTACATGAGGGAACGGGCTGATTAATTGATCTCCTCTGAGTCCTGTTTCAATACTTTACTGTTCCCAATGAAGGAGATGCCATTGTTTTTGTGAGTTCAGCTAGGTTAGGTCACAAAGATATATTCCCCATCTTTTGAAGTAATATACATGTTGGTATCATCTTCAAGTAGAAAAGTTCATGTGGCAGCTTTTGTGTTTCCCCACTAGGAGCCAAACACGAATAACAATTATTACTGCACCGTAGCTGTTTCAGGCATTCACACCCTATTAAAGCAGAGAGCAATTCCAGAGAGAAATACCACTCCTTGGTGGGGAGAGGAGTGCTTAGTGGTGACAAACAGCACTTCAGACTGAAATGTGGTGAGCTGGGTCAGGGAATGCTTTCCTTCCTACAGATGCAGCTTTTCATCCATGCGCTGCTTAGAGGGAAGAATGTGCCCGTTCAAAGGGGCCTCTGGAGTGAGGCACCAGCAGCTGCCTGGTGGGGGCCTGTCTCTGGGGTCCTGGGCACCAGCACCCTGCTTTCACTTCACCTTCAGCATTCATTGGCTGGCAAAGAGGGTTTCACTTATTTTGAATGTGCAGAAACGTGGTCCTTTGTGGAAATTGTACATCAGCATCCGGAAGACAAGTAGACAAACGGGATCACGTGGAGCTGAGTGGTGTTTACACTCTGTTTATACTGCCTCTGGTGCCTCTGCATGCCCAGAACTTTGCTTGGGGTCAGGCATGTGATCACTGTGATCTCAGTGCAGCATAAGACACCCAAGAATACAGACATAGATGTCCCTCCCTGGCAGTTTTCCTGTTAAAGACAACTCTTTTCCCAGCTGGCTCTTTTGCTCTCCCATCCCCGTGCCTTACACCCAGGTAGGGCTGCTTCTTTCCATGCTTGAAACAGATCCCAAAGCCACAGGAAAAACAAAGAATGGCTCGTGTTTATTTTTGCAGAGTTTTAACTGGGTCGGCAAGGAACAGAGCCTTGTTAAAAGGATTTTACTATGGGTCATTCAGAGTTTGAGGAGACGAGGAAGAAAAGGAGGGGAGATGCTGCTTCCCCATGGGCAGGTTGGTGGCTGGTGCCACGTTGCCCACACAGCTGCAGGGAGAATTTGGTGCACAAAGCCAAGGGTTGAAGAAGAGCCATAGGAAAAACTCCTTTGGACAAATGAGAATATGAACTGAGGATGTTTTAGTATTTTTCTCACAGAAAGTAGCATTAGTTAATTTTGTCCTCTATCCTCAATTGCTTACAAAAACAAAGTGAAAGCTGCATAATTCTTTAAAGCCCATACAGGCTTTCTTAAAATGACCTTTTCACCTGTAATTACAAATAAAAGATTATTGAGCCAAATGGGATATATTAGTAAGAACATCACTGATATAATTTTGATCACAGTGAATAAAATAGTTGGGAAAATTCATTTAACAACCTTTAAATCACTTGCTCCAGTGTTATTTACTTCTGAAAGCATAACTCATGCAGCTTCTCCTCTGTTGTATTCCCACAGCATGTATTTATCTCACCTTCTCCCTTGAAACCTACGTAAAAAACAGATTTTGCATTGGCAATGCTCTTTTCATCTTCCTCTCCTGAGCCCACACTGTGTGCAAGGCTTTGAGCTCTGCCTCTGTGGCATGGTCACGGCACTGACATGGGGACAGCCAGCTGGGAAGCCAGGAAAGCCAGTCAAAATTAGAATTATGAATTAGAATTTCACATCAGAAGTGTGAAAGGTGCCTGGCCTGGTCTGTGTTTAAGGACTCTGACAGAACAGCTGAACTCCAGTGCTCAGGGCATACTTTAGCACTGACCATGTCTCTGATACAGCTCTTAAATGTGCCTGGAGTTTGAGAGAGTCCTGCAAGTCAGGAGTGCTCCACGGGAGATGGCCAAGACCTCCTTTAGCTCCACCAGGCCACAGATGAGCTTTGTGTCTGCTGATGCTCTTAAATCAGTAGATTTTAGGAAACAACAGTATGGTCCATTAACAAATATAATCAACCTCGTCTCTGCTGGACCAAGAGCACAGGATATTCTTGCTGCAATACGGTTACTTTGAACGTGTTATTCCCTTTAAATCAGCACAAGCTCAGGAGGTACCACAGTGGATCAGCCGTGCAGGAGGTGGACATCTGCCAGACACAACCATTATCAATCATCACCCAAGTATTTACATCAATCATTGAACAAACATTTATGTCTGGAGTCTTTCTTCTGGCCACAATATACATTTAGACAGGAACACAAACACAATGGGGAGAGGATCCTGATGCCCTCCTTTGCCCTGCTTGTAGAAAATTCACTTCTCTCTTCTCCCCTGGGCTGACCTCCAATTTGTTTTCTATTTGAAAGGCTAAGGCCATATGGCAGATATGTTCAGCCCTCAAAGTCTTTTGATCTTTAGAACAGTTGCAGTCTAAATTTCAATAATGGAAACATTTCTCTTTTCTTTTTATTTTTTTTCCCTTTTTGGATACTTATAAATGAGATATATTTCCATACGTTTTATTTCTGGCCACATCTATGAATCTAATATTGACCTGGAGTTATCTGTGATAGAGAAGTTATTAATTTTGACAGATATAAGGGAGAAGCTAATATCCTCCTTTTACAAACACCTAATATTAATCTCTAGTGATGTAAACGAGAACTCCAGAATGGCTTGGGGTGGTGCTGGAAATGATATAAGATTGAAATTTGATAATGAAAAAGGGAAAGATTCATTTTAGAAAATTGATAAAATAGATAAAAAATTGTATTTCCTATGAAATAAGTGTAGGAAGCACAACTTAGATTTAGCATCCATTATTCCTCTATAGGTGGTATATGCACAATGGATCTGTTACGGAGCAGGTTTTACTCTGATTTAAATATCCATAATTCCATTGACTCAGGATAGTTTCTATCTGATGGTTTTCTACTCAAATAACAAATAGGAAGTCTGGAACTGGTTTTATGGCTCAGGAAGGTGCCCAGCTTGGTTTGACCAAATGGGGATTGCTAGCTACGCCACATCAGCAGCTCTGCAGTGCCCACAGTCCCCTTCAATAGCTGGAGATTTCCCCCTGTGACCCTCAAGATCCATTGTAGCCATGCTCATAATCTGGCACTCCTTGGAGACAGTTTCTTCCTTAGCATGCCTTCTCAGTGTGATTGTGTTCCAGTCAAATGGCTTTGTGAACAGCCAGAGAATTCCTCGATGCACTGGGAGGAAACCCTTCCTCAGCTCTGACTAGCCAGAGATCAGGCTTTGGATTCTCCCTCTGGAGAAGATTTTGGCCTTTGCTTGGGATAAAATTCCTGTATTTTATGATACATGGGATACTTTGTGTTTTTTCTCCCCAGCAATTTACTGGGTTATCTTGGGGAAATTGCCAAGTCTGGAGATTCTGGAAGTGTTTGGAACGTTTTTACTTTACGGCAGAGAGACAGTTTGATGGCCTGGTTCAAAAGGAGCTCAGATTCACACAGCTGCACTGTTTATTTTGGTTGCATTTTTGTTATGCCAGAAGCAAAAGCAGGCTGTAATGTTAATCTCATTCAGATATTTTGCTGTCCTCTTCTTTTTAAACCTCAACAACATTTGTACTCTGTTGTTGTCCAAGATCCCACCGTGCAACTGATCAAAGCCCACCCATTTCTGGGAGTCCTGAGCAGGTTTTGTGGCATGAAGGGCTTGAAGAATTTGGTCATCTGTTTTACTCACTAAAGAGTAAATTCATGCATTCATGTCTCCCCATTAACCCATCACGATGCTTGAGGTGCCTGTGATGAAGGGAAATAGGGGAGATATGATTAATAAATAGTTTAATGTAGGGGTGGGGAGAGCCCTCTTTAGTTCCACAGGTCTCTGCTGTCGTGCTGCTGCGCTGTGTTTGCTGTATTTATTGCCAAGCTTATCTCAGACTTATGCATTTGATATCAAGGCTGTCATGAACATTACTAAAGGCACCTGTCTATGCCTCAGAGCAAAGTGGAAAGTTATCTCAGCCATGATGGCTGACAGCATGCAGAGGATGGCACAAAGCCTCCCTTCTTGGAGAGACATCCTCAGCAGCAGCAGAGGTTGAGCTGCTGCCACAGGGAGATGCTGGAGCCGCATATACAGTGGAGAGAGGCCCAGCCTGGGGCAATCTGACATTTTGGGGGTATTTCCCTGCCTGGAGATGCTGTCTGGGGATGGGAAAGTTCAGGCAGTGTGGTGGTGCAGCACAGTCCAACAGCTGCGGGCCGTGCAGGGGCAGTGGGGAAAGCAGCCCTGGGGGGCAGTTTGAACCTTAGGGTTCAAAATAAAATATATTTTATTAGCTGGGAGACAGGCATAGTGGGTTTAATGAATTTTTGGGTCACTCCTATTGTAGTCTGTTCTGATCTGACTCTTAGCTGGTCCATGCCTGCCCATGCCCAGGCTGCTGTGGGCACAACTCCAGGTGTCACAGCAGCCTGGGTGTTCCAGCACTAGGGGTCAGACATCCCACCAGGGCACAGGGCAGGTGGCTCTGAGCATTTCCAAAAAGAATGAGAGGGTTTCTACTGATGCCTTAAATTTTAGCTTTCCTATTTTCCAGATTCTGTGCTGCCCAGGGGTGCAGTTCTGAGCCTCATATTAAGTGCCTGTAAGCTCTCTTCATAAAGTAGGGAGATAAAACAAATCCTTTTCCTGCTCAAGACTAAGGACAACTTTCAGGCCCAAAAGCACAAACAAGGGTGGACTAAAGGGAGAAACAAGGATGAGACCTCACAACCTGAAGCTGCAATTGGACAATTAAACCCCAGTATGCAAATAGACCAAAACTCATAAAAATGTAAGACCTTGTGACCAGTCAGCCCTTTTGTGACCATTCTTAGTCCACCTTGAGCTTAGTCCTGGTCAAGCCCTGTCCTGCCCAAGGTGGATCCTGGAGGCCATTCAATAAATCCCTGCTTTATTCTCCAGCTCTGTCCAGTCTCTGTTTCAGGTCAGCCTTCCCAAGGCATCACTACTATTGTTGCACAGTTGTCACTGCCCTCAAAGGCAACAGCTCTAAACAGAGCAGTGCAGATACTGACAAGCAGTATAATTCACTGCAAAGATGGAATGAGTTGCCAACCAGCCTCAGGCCAGTTATGATACTGGGCTAAGAATGAAAACCCCAGTGACTTAAAAGCCAAAGGCCTTCAGACAAAGCTGTCCTGGTTTGTTCATCAATCTTGCTTCCCTCCTGCAAAAAACCTCCATAAACAATTATCAGGTATCAGTGCCTGAATCTTAAGTGTCTTCTGTAATACTTAATATAAAAACAAATATGTTCTTCTCCAGAAAATGAAGCAGATCCCAATTAATTATGTATAGCTCTCCTGCTTTCTTGCAAAGAATAGCAACATTCAAATAGGCGCTTTGGTCTTCTTATCACCTGTTAGATTACAGGCATCTCCCAGCTCTCTAATGATCATCTCAGTTTTGGGGCTGGTTGTTTTTTTTTAGTCTGCATCATGTTCTTTCTCTTTCTTAGCATTTTTGATAAAAATAATATAGTAGAGAAGAGACAGATGTCCCTTTGGTGATTTAATACATTCTTTACTGCCCTAAAATGTCTGAAAGAATTGGCTTACATATCGAGAGCTCTCTCTGTTCTGATTTCATGTATGCTCAAGGCAGAGAGGAGGACAGAGGAATGTGTGCCACAGATGTGGGCCAATCCACTGAATCTGACTGATGGCCAAACAGTGATGAAACCCAACAAATGGGTGGGATCTCTGCAACGATTCTGCTATTTAGGAGGGCATAGCAACCCAAGACCTGCCTGAGATCCCCTCCTGTACGTCAAGTGCTTTTTCTTGCATTGTATTTGTTCAGGAAGAAGCCTTTTGCTCCTATCTTTGTTCCTGCAGAAGGCTAGGCTAGGTTGGAGACCCATGGATACAATTTTGTGTTTTTGTGGGCTCTACCTGCTTTATTGTCAGAAGGAAGACTAAGAAGTCTCCAACACAGAGTGTCATCAGCATTGTGATCTGAGAAACAACACCTACAGAATCTATTATTCATTAAGTGTAACCAATATATAATTTAAAACAGTGGGTTTTGTCAAATAATGTTAGGTCAGCATAATTTTCTGCCTATTACTAATATCTATAACATCTTTGCCTTAGTCAGCTCTATTTAAATATGCAATCATTTACAGCTTTTGACTATATGTGTGCGCACTCCCAATTTCCAATATTCAACTACTACAAATTTTATGCTGACATCAATAGCAAACTATTAAAGACAGTATTTCATTATTGGTTTTTCATCCCAAAAGTTATTTACAATTATATACTAAGCACTAATATTAAAGGAAACCATTTAAATGAGGTGCTATCTGCTTTAACAATATGTCTGTCACAGAATGAGATTGTGTTTAAAGATTTTATCAAGAAATGGTTGTTTGCTGAGGTTATGTTTTGTCCATGAAATATGCATTTCATATCTCTTTCATTTCATTAACATAATTTAATTTGTGCTTTGCATTTTGTGCATAATACATATTTGATTTACAAAACAAATATTTCCATTAGAAAATGAATTTCATGCAGGCAAAAAAGCAGAACCAAATGATGTATTGAAGGAAAATAAGAAGAAATGAAATGCATTTTCTCAGTCTATTAAAAAATCTATGGCATTGACAGAAAGTGCACTTAGTGCTACATTTAAAAAATAGCACATATGTCAATGTATTAACAAATAGAATTGGAAATACAAATATTTCCCTATATCAAGCCAAGAATCTCTTTATTTTAATTGAGTTGATTTAAAAGCCCAACTACAATTTAATTTTTATTTCATGATGTGGTACACTGCCTGGTGCCATTACATCCATGTAGAATTGGCAGTCAATATACAAATATATTTTACCTTTTAAAAACTTTCTATTGACACCAGCAATAAATAATTTAATGGGCTGAAAATGCGAAATCATTAATTTGCTGATTGTCTTCGAATATTGGGTAGCTGGGGTAGGGGTACGGATAGGTGAGCAAACTAATGAATAATGTTTGTGAGTCTGTCATGAAAGGACCCCAGTAAAGCAAGTCGCAGATGAAATGAAATGCTATTTAAACTTGCCTGGTTTAATCTCCAAGGAATTCCAGCTAAATCCAAGGAACTGAAGAAAAAGGATGAGGCCCAAAATGCCCCATTATCTCCCTGTCAAGAAAATCTATCAAACTTAAGTGAGGAGGAGTTAAATGTGTGACTCCCCTGGAGTCTGAATGTGCACGTTTCCTTCCATGGAGCCAACTCTGTAAATCTGGAATGTCCCCATGGGAGCGCTGGGCTGAGCACCAGGGACATGGCAGCTTCATGCCTCTAAGGGAGCTGGGCACCTCCCTTCAGATGGGCTGCTGCAGGTCTCTTAGCATACCACAGAGGCTGGGCAAGGAATCCTCCACATTTCCAGAACCAGCCAAAATCCTGAGAAAACATCTTAGAATGACCGTCTCTTTTCCAGAGGTGTAGGAATGGACGGTCTCGTTACCTGTATGCTCTGAGAAATTTTGGCATGACACAGCTGGGCAGGGTTTGGCCCCAGGCCTGTCCTTCAACAGCACATATCAATCATTCTCCCCACAGCTGCAGTCAGGCAGCCCCAGTGGTCTTGCTGGTGTAACTGGGAGCAGAAGTGGGCTTGTGAAAGAGGAGGCAGAGATGGACATAACTGCTCTCAGCTCCAGCTCTGAGGCTCCACTGGCATCGCCAGCTGCAGGAATGTGTCTGGGGCAGGACTCAGACAACATGAGAATTAATTTAAATTCATGGGATATTTTAAAGATAATAATAGATGTCGAGTTGCATCTTTTAGTTGTTTTGGAGCTTTGTGCTTTAAGCTTTTTTACACAAGGATTAGCGGCTTGCTTTTAAAAAAATAGGGAGGGGTTGGGAACCAGGATTCTTGCAGTCTCAGGAGTCCAGAAGCTGCAGCTTAAAGAAAAATACCAAATGTTGCAAGGCGGTAAGACTGAAAAATCCTGCATTATTCTGCCATGGGGAATAAGTTTAACTCTATGAGAAACTATACGCAGCAAAGTAAGGAGGGAAAATGAAGAATAACTCCCCTATTCAAAACGAAGAGATACATTTGGGGAGGTTAGGCTGTAAATACATTAGCTTAGCTGGAATTTTGCCAGGACTTTGGGACTAATATCCATACTCTTATGAAAAGTGCTTGGGATAATGACTACAGGTATCTGAGGCCTCGGTGCTGTATCCAAGGCTAATTGAATTGAGTAGGCGTGCATACTTGAGAGAACCAAAGGGAGGTTAGGTAGAAAGAGTGAAGAAGATGAAAAAGAAAGCAAAGAACTGAAGCTGCAACACTCTGATAATTAATCGAATGAAGGCTCCTGGTCTGTCCTGCCAGATCATGCTGTGTGCTGGCTGAAAGAAAAGTGACAAGTGGGAGTGGTCTCACCCTGCTGCTCCCCTGGCCATCAATGCCACAGCTTGCAGCTTGTTCTCATCTTCTGCTGAGCACCAGCCAAGGCAGGGCTCTCTGAATGATGCTCTTATTGCAGGAGCCATGCTCTCCAAAGCTTGGATGGCACAGGCTCCCTGCTGCACTCATGGCACCTCTGGCATCCTGCTCATCCCATGGCCAGGTGTGCTGTAGGGACAACCCTGGCCGTGCCATGTGACACTTGCCACACTGATGGCTTGCCAGGATGCTCTGGTGGCTGCTGCCTGCTCATCACAGCCCAAAGAGTAACTCTGCAAAACATCCCTCAGAGGGCCATCAGAAGAGAGGGGAACAGTCCCCTCTCCTGCCCGTGGGAGCAGGAGGAACCTGGATTCTGCCTCACCTTCACGTGGTTCCTCGTGGAGATCTGATAGGTCTCCATGCTGCTTTTCCTGAACACAAACACAGTGCCTGGAGAGAAAACATATTTCATTCACTGTGAGTGGGACAGCTGGTGTGGTGTTTGGCACCTGGAAGGGCCCTGCAGCAGGCAGAGCTGTGCTCTCCCAGCAATCCCACCCGAGCAGAAGCTCAGCTCCATGTCTCCACTGACTGCTCGAGGAGACACGTGTGCTGTGAATCCTCTCAAGTAAACCAGAGTGGTGTCTTCAGCCAAACCTTGGAAGGAATGAATACTGTGAGCCTGGTGATTAGCTCTAGGATTAATGAGATGCACCACCTACATTCATAAGGTATAATGAGAAAAAGTACCCAGTAACATTCAAACATCAAACCTCCTTTCCTGACAATATTGGCATGTCAAGGTTGGGATAAAACTGTTTTGAATAAAAAATAAAGTGTGTCTAAAATATTAAAAGAAAAAAGCTTAGTGCCTGCACACACAAAAGCAATGATCTAAGGGAAATCACCAGTTGCTGTTCTGTGAGGTATAAAAATAAACCCTTGTCTCCTTTACTTTTACATTCACTGACAAGTGACTATATTAGCATTAAGTGAAAAAGCAGATGAAAAGTAATGTCTTTTATTTAGCTCCTACCTGAAACATATTTAAGTTTCATGCAGGAAGTGAGATTGTGCACAGGGGTTTGAAATCATGTAATAAGACACTGTGTGACATTATCTGTCCACCCAGCAGTCACTCCAGTAAGTAACACTGCCACTAAATCTTGGAAGGGAAGTTAACACAAATAACTTCACACTTCCCCCCTCCCTGTTTTCTCAACCTTGTCAGTGTGTCTATCTGTATAAGATTTTGTACTCATTCTCCAAAGAAACCTGTTAGGATACCTGTCCATCAGCTAGTCCAACGTACTCGTCTCATTTTTAATATGCCAAAAATGTTGAGCCATGTATTGTTTCTAAATGAAGCACATGTGTGCTGCAGAGTAGAAACAGAAATGTGCTGATACAGGAAACTCTACTTGTTTGTTAGCAGAGATATTGGAAAAAATCCATCTCTCCTAGCAGGACAATCTCATCATATTAAAAGTTATGGATTTCTTGCTTAAGCATTCTACACTAGCTGCAGAGCTGTATAAACTTGCTTCTGCTTATCAAGCGAGCCAACAATACACAAAAAGAAAATTTAACATCTTCTAACATTTCTGCCTTCATATGGGAGTTCTCCTGAAATGAGTTCTTCAATTATCCTGATGGATCTGTTTAGTGAGTTGGTACTGTTTCCTGGCTTATAAAAGCCAGTGCATTACTATGCAATACTGTGTATGTGCTATTGAAATGAGATCAACATCATTGCTTTACTACATTTTAAGCAGAAGTTAGCACAGATTATAAAAATCATAAAGACTTTGGAGTTAGACATTGTAGCAATGTATTCTAAAACCTACACTGGTTTTCACTGGCAAATAATTAGAGGTGTGTGAAAAATGAAGAGCTGGTGGCTTTTTTCTTAAATAACTAATGAGTATTAATCAGTATTAAGCAAAGCTTATCGGAAAACATGTTTTATTTCTCTTTATCTTGGATAACAAAGGAAAAGGGATTAAAAAAATGATAAAATTTAATATTGTTAATTTCAAAATATTATTGATTTTCAAAATAAAGTTGTAATATTATTCCTATGTGTAGGAGATAATATATAGCTCTATATATGAAATTCACTTCAGGAAAAAATCACTGCTACATCTGAGATTAACTGCATATGACATCCAAGAATGCTTCAGAGCATCATTTATTGGATTGACTGTGTTGTACAAGTATGCAAAATATTTATGTCTTTAGTTCTCCAAATTATTAAGCTGCTAAGATTTGCCTGTGAAAGGAAGTTTTAACAAAACAGTTTGTAGGTGTTCCCTCTGAACCCAATATCTTCAGCTCTGTGTTTGTGCATTTGCATGTGTGTGTGCATGCACAGATTTTTTAGTCCTTATACTGTAAAAAACTTTGGAATTGTTTGACCCTGTAAACACAAAATTCATGTCTCTCACCCTGGGACAAATACATTCTTTTTAAAAGCAGCATATGGGCAGCCTTGGACTGATGTTAGTTTATTGTCACCGCTTGATAACGTTTAATGGAAAAGATACAAGAGTGCCAAAGAATTTTAATTATTTTTGTGATAAAGTTATATGTTCGGCCTTGAAAAAGTGGAGATAATGCTGGGATTCATTATTATTCCCAGTGTGTTTAAACAGACGACACAGAATGCAAACAAAAGCAGATGAAATTTGAAAAGTATTATCAATATTGCAGATAGCAGATGCCCTTTCCAATCAGAACAAGCATATCTTCTATAGCAACTTTATGGTTGAGTAGTTTATTCATTTCTATTAGAAGGTTGTACGTTTCTAAAATATGTAGATGGTATCTAGAAAACCAACCAACCAGTAGGGTCATTTTGCTTGTTTTCCTAAATTTATTATTTCACTTTTGCAGGCTTGATCTGAGGTGCATTAACATGGGAGCGAAATCTTATTGTGTCAAATCCTATCTTGTATATGACCTTTCATGTGTTTTTTGCTGTGGTTCTGAGAGGGAAATGCTAAGAGGTGTCTATTCTGCAGAGGTTTGTCAGGCTTGTGTTTGTGCTGCTGCAATTAAAACTAGACCCATATTCCTGTAGAATTTTTCTTCTTCTTGGCCTTGATTGAAAAATTTTGTTGTTGGATGCAGCATGTAATTCACACATATTCTTTTAAGAGTGCCTGAGGCATTGACTCTCCAATCCTGAGGTGACCAGGGCAGTGTGCTGGGGCTGGGGATCTCTGCCACACCTGGACTGATGGCAGGACCAGGACCCCAAGTCACCCTGAGCAGCCACCCAGCAGCAGAGAGACTTTAAAAACACTTTCACACTTATGCAGTAATATAACCAAACCAGTTATTTCTCTCTGATGTTTTTTGAGGTTTTCATTCTGTAGTTTTCATTTTGAAAGAAAACAGCAAACATTTAAAATTATTTTACAGTAATTTACTGAACCCTAAGGCCACAATTCTGCAGTAGGTTACAACATCGCGGGCTTTGATGGTAAAAATCGTGTGCTGATGCATTTCCACTGCAGAGAAATGGTGGAAGTGTAGATCTTCAGAAAATATATTCTACATGGTTTCCTGCTACCTGCTCACGTGCCAATTAGACTTTCAAGTTTGCATCTGAAACTCTTGTCTGCCTAGTAACATCCTATCCTCTGAACTGCCTCTAGTCCACTTAGTCATATTTAGAGCTGCACATAAGTGGTTCTCTATATGCAAACACACAAACTAAGAATGTTTCACCAATCATTAAAAAAAAATACATATTCCCCTCCATAAAGGATTTGGAGGATATTGTTTTGAGACCTTGATTTCAGGCACCAATGGAAGAACAATGAATCCTTTAAAATGAATAAATAATCAGTGGTTGGGCAGCCATAAAAGCTAAAACAGAAGGCACCAGAAAAACCTACATTAATTAAACTGACATTTAATTGTAGTTAAATTCAGCCTCTGTGGGTTTTCTCCAGATGAAGGTTCAAAATGGCAGGAGACAGTTGTGTCCTGGAAGGCTGTGAAGAAAGAAGTTTCTTCCTGGGGATACACCAACTGAGCCTGGACTCTGTCAACCTGACATCCCCACTCCAAGGATGCCAGAGAAATGTGTGGCTGGGTACACGGAGAGGGAAAAAGAGTCATCATCATCACCATCAAGGACTACATTTCCCATGGTGCATTTCAACCAACACAGAGTTGAAATTGGGCAAGTTTTGGGGTGACACCTGCCTCTGCTGAGGCCACAGCAGCTCCATTGCTCCCAGCTCTGAGGCTGTTTACAAAGCTGGGCTGGGAGTGTGGTTGGAGTGTGAATTCAGGAAATGTACTCAGAGGATGATACAACATGCAGAATAAGTCCTTAAGGACTCTGAAGTTTGGGAGCTTGGGGAGAAGATGAAGTTTAGGGCATCCCATTTTTAAATTGTGTTAGTAGTATGTGCTGGTATCTTCACTATGGTGTGGGTTTTTTAACATTGGTGCTGAACCCCACCTTGGGCCACTCCTAAATTTCCTCTGAATAGCAGAAATTGCATAAGAAATGTGAAGGTAAGGTGTGACACCAAACCTCATGGCTCCTTCCCAGTTTTGTGCCCTGTGGCTGGCGATGTGAGTGGATGAGCAGGGTGCTGGCAGCTCCCCATGGCGCAGGGTGATGGGGAGGCAGAACCACATGAGTTTTCTCCAGTGCCCCTGCATGCGCTTCTCCTTCCTGCTTATGTGTATCCTTTACTCTTCCTGTCTTCTGTTACAGGCCCTAATGCACAACTAATATAATTTTCCAGAGCAATATTACCCGACAAACACAGACCCACGTCACTCTTGTCCTCCCGAGCTGCCCAGTCCACCCAGGGCCCTGAGATGTTGGAGCTCCTGCTGCATTTATGGTTGAGCAGCATCATCCCAAAGCACCTGTTACTTAGCAGACTTCCATAATGAATGCACTCCATAGATATAAAAGCATTTCTAGAAAGTCAAGTGTCTGGATGTTATAAAAAGCGCTGCTGCTGAGTCATGCTCTTCCCAGCCCGCGGGAAATGGGCAGTGATTATTTCATGCCTTTTTTTTTTGTCGGGCTGAGATAACTTAAGGGAAAACGTGGCCACCAAAACTGACAACTCACGCTGATCTGCTGCTCTGCGCTCGTGGTGCCATCTGTTAGCACATGTCACTGTAGGTATGGAGATGTATTGTACAGCAGACTTAAGTCTGTATTTCAAAATTGCTGGGAAGCAAGAGGCACACAAAGGAACTGTAATAAGTACAAAGTGTAATTAAATTTTGCTCTAAGAACTGCCATAGTCAGTTAAATCAGACCAGTTTAGATGTCATTATTTAGCCAATAGAGTAAATCTTATTTATAGAAGTCCAGGTCTGGCTCCACTTGTTTTCTGATAAGCAGTGGTAGGCTATTGACTTTAATGTACGATGCTTATAACGGAAAGATGCATAAATAAACATGGACAAAATGAGGGCAGAAGAGCACCACTAAATTATCTCTGCAATTGTTGGTGCCCTCAGCTTGGGCAAGGGCTTGGGTATCAATTCCTGTTTTCGTTTTTTTTTTTTTTTTTTAATTGATCTCATGGAGCAACCATTATCCAAACAGTGAGGGAAAGGGATGGTGTCTTTAGGAACTGCTGACGCTGCAGCTCTCTGCTGTTTCATCCAGGAGTCAGATGGCAAATGTGGAGAAGTAAGGGGTGAATTATACCCACCTGGGGAACAAAGGGGAGGATTTCTTTTCCAAACTTAGGAAGATGGATTTTAAAAGTGGAGGAACTGGTGAAAGAAACTGAAGAGGTGGTATGTGACAGAACATAGGTAGAAGTGATATCCCCAGCAGATTTCCTGAGGAGGACTTTGAAAAGCAACTGTGTGATACTGGAAAATTAAGCAGCTTCAAGAGGCAATGCACCAGAGCTCAGATGTTTTGCACTGAGTTTTTGGTGGAGTCTCTGTTGAGCTCAAGTTCAGTGTGAAAGAGAGAAAAGGTTCTGGTATTTTCAAGGCTTGTTCAAAACAGCAAACATGAGAAATCTTCAGAGAAATTGCTGGGGTGTGATTTTCTTACATTACTTTCCCACACTCCGAGGGCTCAGAAGGTTTGGATGACTGTCTGGATTTTTGTGGTCTCTTAATTAAGCTAAAACCTGACCTCTGAATGTTTTGGGGCTTGCCAAACACAAATTCACATGAATGAAGCAAGGAAGGGTTAAAGAGCCCAGGGAAACTCGCTTCTCAGATGTGTTCAGTTAATGCAGAGGGTTTCAGATTGTGGCTGCTGGCAGCTGCCACAGCTTTCAGGTAAATGTGGCTGGGAGTGGGTTTGGGGTAGGACTGAGGTTCCTCATAGGAAGAAGGGGGAGGCAGTGATTGCCACTGCCCTGGAAATTGTCTCTTTTGCTGCAGTGTGTGATCAGGGTCGCTTCCCAGATCTGCTGGAGTCCTGTCCAAAACATTTTGTATGTGATTTTAATGGCATTTATTTAAAAACATACATATTCTTCCTTCGATGAAAGAGGGACTGAAAACTGCAGAGAAAGAAATGTCAGGGAGCCACAGGAGTGTTTTCTGTCTGTGACAGAAGCTGGCCATGTGGGACAAGCCCTGGCCTCCACTGGCATGTTTCATGCTTTGATCAAGAAGAGGCCAAAGCTGGAGAAATCTTTGACTTCCCGAATTGCAGCTTGACATTCAGGGTACTTGAACACGAATTGCGTGTGACAGGATGGGCAAATTTCTCTCTGTTATCCTGGTGTTAACCTGCAGTGATTGTTTGACATCCCAAGGTGCTGGTTCCCACCACTCATTCACCCATTTGAACGGGACTGTGAGGAGTGGAATGCCCGAGGATTGCCAATCCCTGGGTCACCAGCAGTTTTTCCTGCTGACATGTGCAGTTTAACCCAGAGCAGCAACAGATCTGTTGGTATCCAAGTAGGGCAGCTCTGGAGACATTATCTGGTGCTTGAAGCTCGGTGAGGGTGACTCTTTGCTCCCCCAGCTGCCCATCACACGTGGAGATAAACACTTGTGTAATGCCAGGATTCAGCTGCAAATTGTACGTGTGGTGGGGAAAGCGCTGTTGCTGTTTGTGTGCAGAAAAATAGAACCTAAAGGCCACTGAATGAAATATAATTTGTTAAAAACAGGGAATAGCATTGATTAAAATGAAAGCCAGTGTTCCAGCACTTTACTGTGGAGAAGTATGTCCCCAGGTTCCTTGCACTTGCCCTGTGATTATACAATAGATTTAAAGTCTGTGATATCTACAAATCTACATCAAAATATATTCTATAGCTGTAGGAAACAGCTCTGAATTGTTAACCTTCTCTCCAGGTACTGGAGGTAACACACTGTGAGATTAGATGTATATTTTCTTCAAGATATACCACCCATTGAGGAGTCCATATTTACATCTTTTGTTGATATTTTTCATAGATTAAAAGAGTCTCTTTTCTGGTGATAATTCTGCTAAGTACTGTAATTTGCTGCCACTAATATTTGTCTGAGTCCTAGTTTGCAAAATATATTTGAAACCACTTTATAAAGTCTCATAATTGCTTCTTTGTAGAGCTGGTATAATGAGTAGTTTCTTTATCCAGCCTTTATCCTGTTAACCTTAGAGGTGAGCGACTGCTTGCTGGAGTAGTTGGGGAATGTCTTAGCACTGTTGAGCCATTTAATTTCACTACTAATTTCATAGTGGTGACACAGAATTGGCTATGAGCAAGCTCGCAGTTATTTCAAGGGTTTTCAGTTAGCATTGAATCAGGACCTGATTCACTAAAATGAAATTGAAATAAATGCACATGTAGATGATTTTTTTTAATGCATAAATTGATCTGCATTTATGTGCCCAATCCACATTAAAACATTGACCTGCTCTTGAAGGATGGGAGCTCAGCATATAAAGCAGCTCTAGCATTGCAAATGAGAACTTGCACCGCTGCGTTGGGGGTTCGTTCTCCACGTCCTTCACTGCTGCTCGTGTCCCATCTACAGGGAAACTCCTTGGTTATCCAAATCTTACTCAGAGCTTCCTGGAAAATGCAGATTCACGTTTCTCAGTTTCTTTTGGCCATTTTTACAGGCAGCAATCAGTGTGCTGTGCTATTTAGCAAGAAGGGTGGCTTCCAGGCTTGCTCTTTCTGCAGGGAGATGTTCCTATTACGCTGCGGCTTGCTTTAGATGAGCAGAGCTGCCCCGTGCAAAACTCATCTTTTCTCCAAAATTGCTGGGGAGTTGTTTTGTTTCTTAAATCAAAATTCATTTTAGCCCAGAGCTGGATGCATTTCAGGGGAGAGGTTGCTCCTTTTTGTGAATATAGCCTAAAGTGTGCATGTGTGTGGAATTTTGCTATTTCCATCCTGTTGCTTTTGCTATTGCTGTAACAGTTGGGTGATCTGAAAGAAGTGTGATTTGAGGGTCACTAAACATGAGAGAGGAAGCTTTCAGTTTGGCATATGAAAGTATTTATGGCACGTACTTAGGAAATTCTACCACTGTTTAATCTTAAGTATGTATAAAATTTTTATAAAGAGGGTAATAAAAGCATTTGATGAAACCCTGGGGATTACAGGTGTATCCAGAAGTTGAGATTTAAGTAATTTATTATTTGCACCTGCCCACAAATCATCCTTGTGGGAAGAGGGCTATGGCAGAGGGTCACTGGACACAGGCAGTGGTGACACCAGACAGTGGTCACTACTGAAAAGGGACGTGTGGGGTGATGGAGCAGCAAGACCTTGAGGTTCCCCAGTGTCCCAATACCACAGACTCTTGGACAATGCCCTTGGACACTGCTGAGCTTCCCCTGGGGCTGCCTTGGGATTTCTGCTTCATCCCACCATCTTCCTTTTCTGAGCTGCCAGATGCCTTTTGGTAGCTGAGCCCTGGTGCAATCACCTACCTGGGAAACTGAAACTGCCAGAGCAAATGGGCTTTATGGAGGAGCTGCGGCTGCATGGCAAGGACAGGGGGCTGGGTTATCTCAGTGCCTGGTTTTATTTCAGTGCATCTTGCACAGGCAGCAGGCGATGGAGCAGTGTGCTGATGGCAGCCTCTCCCATGCACAGGTATGTGCACCTGGGCTCTGCAGGCATTCTGTCACCCAGAGGTCATCACTTCCAAATGCTAAGGGTGAATTTTGCACTGAAATGCAGAGTTCTGATTGAGCACTTCCTTTGACCTTGCAATGCTTCTGTCGTTAGTGACATTGTCATTCAATGTGGACATTCATTTGTTATATGTCTGGACCTGCCTGGAAAGCATTTTCAATGGCTGCACTCTCCATTCAGGTCTGTTCTTTCTCGTAGACTCTAAGCAAAAGTTGATAGCATTTGAAATTTAATCAGGTTGGTATTGTGCAATTTATCTCCTATAAAATTTCAGTAGCTTTTTCTTGCACACTTTCCTTTTTAAAAGGAATTCTCAAAAGCCTGGAGTTGGAGGCACATGTCTGTCCAGGCATCATTGCAGAACTGCACTTCTACTTCTTATAATCTGAGTTTGATCTCTTCTGTGAAACATATCCTCAAATGTGGAACTTGATACATCTGGCTTGTATAAAATTCATAAGTATGAGCCTTTTCCTTCATAACTAAGATCATTTTTTGTTAACTGTAAGAAGTAGGGAAGGACTAAAGATGGCTTATATGGAAAGACTTTATAGTACTAGTAAGGCTGATTCTCCTTAAGAGAGAATTCCTACCTTAACGGTACTTTTTTTTTTTTTTTTCATTGCTAGGACCAAATTTATGCCAATATAAAGGATAGGTTCCTAAACTGTAATTCATTGTTGTGTCCACATTCAAAATTTTTCTTAATATCATCCTGATCATTAGGACCTCCATGACTAAGTTTTGCTCTACACCATAAAGTGACAATATTGCCCAGACAGACCCCAAATTCAAGCAGTACAAACCATTTTGTAATGCCTCTTCCCCACCTTTGTCAGACATTGATTTTAAACATCTGGTCTTGAAAATCAGAACCGGCACACAATCTCCTTATTGCCCCAGCCTGAAACTCCCCTCCCCTCTGACCAGTCTGTTTTCCAAAATACTCTTGGTCCTTCCAAAAAGACGGTTTTATTCTTCTAAGTTTCAGATTTAAAATCTGGATGAGTGAGAGATCTGGGATGAGAGATGCATTAGCAGAACTGATTTCTCTTGTTACCAGTTCAAAAGGCTTCAGTATGCAGCACAAATGATTCATAAGTATCCATTGTTCAGAGTTCAGGATAAAGAGTTCAGAATCAAAGCTCTGCTTTAATGTGCGCTCATGCATTTCTTTTTTCAGTAAGAGCATTCTCTTCATATATATAGCAAATGAAATTCAAACTTGTTTAAGCTGCAGTTCTGGTAAATTGCTCTGCCTCTGAAGTTAGCTTAGAATATCATGAGAGTTATAGAAACCGTTACAGATTTTGCTAGTATTGCAAAAACTTAGTGCTTAGTTATAATCAAGGAAGAACTGTTTAATAAATAGAACAGAAAACAAGTGATCACCTCGTGTTTTTCCTGGGTTTGGACCTCACGTCAGCCCTGCTGGCAGCTCCTGAGAGCACAGCCACACAGGATTTGGGCTGTTGGTGTTTTTCTCACTGGCCTTTTCCAAGGGGAGGGACAGCAAGGGCTTCTGCTGTAGGGGCAGATTTTTGCATGGGAATGCAGGGTGACAGTCAGAGAGCAGCGATTAAGAGGTATTCTGATGTCTAGATTTTTGTCCAAATGTTTGTCATCAAGCAAACTGTGCCCAATATTGCTTCTTTCAGAGCCTGCTTTATCTTCCATTTTAATAGAAGATCCGAGCTGCTGCTGCAGTACTGTGTTTTCTCCTGGCATCTTGTATCATGGCTGAGCATACTGAATGGGCTCTCTAAAACCTTTCTTATCAATGGAGTACAACAAGCCCAATGCAATCATCCTTTCAATTATCTTCTTCATCTCAAGTGTCACCAGATAAGTGCTGGCATAGTATTCTTGGAACATTTCTGATATTGTTCCTTGTTTTTTTGGCTATAAATGTATGAATATGGGATAAAGATTTAGATATCTCATGTTTTACTCTCATTATGCAGAGACAAAACTACGCTTATCTCCGAAAAGATTCTTTTTTTCCCCATCTCTTCAGTTTGAACGCTCTTTGGGGCCTGGGTGATGATTAGAATACTGGGCTAACTCTCATGTTGCAGTGGGAGCCGTGTCTCTGGGATCAGGGGAACAGCCAGAGAGACTGTTCAGTGCTGTGCAGCCTCTGAAATCAGCTTGATGTGGAGGTGACCTTGCAGTGGCTGACAGGACAGGACTCCCCAGATTTTTGTACATTACCAGTCCTGAGTAAGTGGCTCAGGCTCTGCTTGCTCAGTCCTGGAGAGGCTTTCTGAGAGTTCAGTGCTGTCAGAGGGAGGGGGAAGAAGGCTTTACTTTGTTTACCTCAATTTATTTTGACCTGAAGAATGAAATTTGACTCCATTAAACCACAGGTCTTTCTGAACTCTATGTTCAGGAGACACTTGTGAACAGACTGACAAAACGAGGTTTCCTCTGTGCTCTGGAGATTTTCCACCTCCTGTTCATTTTGAGGTGTATGAGAAGTGCTCCTTTGCATGCCCCATGTTCACTCCCATGCAGGGGGTGAATCCCTCTGATCTGATGTTGGTATCTCTGCCTGGGCACAGAATTTTGTTCTGGTGCTCCAGAGACGTGTCCTTGTCACGGTGGAGAAGGACAGAAGGGGGATTGCAGACCCTGCTGTGGCTGTTTGGGAGTGCAGTGCATTCTGTGCTGCATGGAACCTCTTGGGCTGTGTGATCGTGGCCTTGGCCTCCTGCTTGGAGGCTGAAGGAGCAGGAGGGGATGGGAGCTGATGGTGGGTTCCAGCTGCAGGATCAGTAGACCCTTCATGGATGGGATGTTAAAGAGATAAGAAGCCAGTCTAGGATCTGTGTGTCTGTGAACAAGGTATTCATCTGGGAACTGGAAGATCTGGGGTTTAGCACTTTTCCTGCATGGCCTCCCTAACTTAAGAAGTTGTATAAAGTTTCCAGGATCTTTGTGACAAGAGCAGTGTATGTTACTAAACATCAGCACTTGCAACTGTGAGTCAGGCTCCCCACAAATATGGTGTTGGCTTATGAAGAGGCTTTTTTATTTTAAAGTGATTTTTGTTCATCGCTTTGTCACTTGGAGACCATTAGATTATTTTGGCAATGTTCATGAAGTTGTCTCTACAATTCAGAGAGCTCAAAACACTTTTAAATTTAAGGAATTAATTGTGGTGCAATTATGAAGAGCCTTAGGAATAACACCAAATATAGCAATATGTGTGAATCCTGAGCACTGGCAAATAGGAGATTAGTGTTGGAACAAGAGAGGAATGTAGGCTTTGATTCAAAGAGTTATTTTAAAGGAAAATTACTGAAAATAAAGTGTGATGAAAGCAAATGATTCTAGTGAAGTACAAAACTGATCCATTGTAGTCCAGACCTGCTTTCCTATTAACCATTACAAAGTTGTGGGGATGCAGCACTGGTGACAGCAAACCCAGGCAAGCAAGAGAGCAGATACCACTTCAATCTCTTCATTAAAAAATGTTTCATGGTTGCACAGAGCCACAAAAAATACATTTTCATGCTTATAGCTTTCAAGCATTTTTGAAAGTCACACAATTGTTTTGCTGATTTAAGTTCTAAATTGATGGAAATACAATGGGAAAGAGGGAAGGGGCAACCTGGCAGGAGGGGAGCCAGAGTTTTAAAGGAAACATTGAAATATTGCATTGATTGCTGTGAAAATTCATTTCAATTCCACCTCATTTCTTCATTAAGCGTGTTAAAGCAGTTCTTTCCTGGGCTAGCTTCTGCAGCACTCCCATTCTGACTTCAGGGGCAGTGGTTTTAAGAACGTGGGACAATTTGCATGAAGTTATGCTCCTTCACTGAAAGCTCAGTTACTCTAGATTGGTGCTGATGGAAAAGAGATTTTGGGCTACTGAGTTACACCAGCCTTGTGAGAATGCAGTGACTTCACACATCGTTTAGTAACAACTGCAACAGGTGAGTGTTTGTTACCTTGCAAATAAGTGATCTGAAATACTGAGTTCTAGGTCATGATTTAGGTGTTGTAAGGCCTTCCTTTATGAGGTGAGTTTTGAATGAGCTTGGTTTCATTTGAAGATCCAAGAAATACAATAAACTCTGACACCTGGAAGTGACCTGCACTAAGTCCTGTGCAGGAACCAAAACAACCCTCAATTCCTCTTCCTGAGACAGACTAGTTGACTTTGGTTTCAAAATGTTTTCCTGAATAGTTAAATTTGTTACTTTTTTCCCTCAGGTGTCTAAAGTTTTGCAGCAAATATTGGCAAGGCAGAAAGCATTAATTTAAAAAGTTGTTCTCTGCCATCAGATGTGTCTGTCCGGTTTATGGATAGGTCTTGGTCTAAAAAACCACTGTAAACTCAACTGGTGTCTGACTATTTACACATTGATCTTACCAGACACTTTTGGTTTCACACAGATATGACACCACCCAGAAAGATCATTATTAAAATAGATTGCAATTTATCGTCATTCCCTAAGAGACATTTCTATTTGAATAAAACAGAGTAAGCAATTAAGGTGAGTTATACCTTCTCTGATTTGCTGCTATGGCGTGGTTTGGGTACCCTGTTGTGGTATCTGTTGTATTCAGGCATTTCCTTCTCTCTCAAGCATCTCTCTGCACAGCACTGAGCAACTGCTATCTCATGGTAGTGGAACTAAAAATCAAGACCAAACTGGAGGATCACAAATACTATGTAATGTAACTAATTCCTGGTGAAATTCAGGAAACTAAGTCTTGCAGCCCCTATAGCAATCTTACACTTCCTCACCACCTTTTTTCCCCCTGTGAAACCGTTTGAGCAGTAAATGCACAGTTGAACACTCTGGAATTTCTTTGCTTGGCAAAGCCAATAAATCCCCCAGATAGCAAATGGCAGTGTGTTGGTGGCCAGAATTAAAATCTGACATGACAGTTATGTAGGAATGTGATCACTTAAAGAAATGCAGGCACTGCTGCCTAAGATAGCTCTGAGACTGGGAACTTGGACTCAAGTCTCTACTCTGTCATAGCTGTTTTGGTTTTTTTGTTTTTGTATTTTTTTTTTTATGTTAGGAAAAACCAAAACCAGTATGTCTTCCTGATGTTCTGGTAAATAATTTTATAAATTGCCATCCCTCACAGATGTTTATGAAGATTCAGGTTTTAACAGCTGCAAAGTGTTTGAACTAATCCTGCTCAGAAGTCCTCATTCAGACTTGCAGGTGAGGCTAGGGCCTTGCAGAAGCACTCCCAGAGGAACTGGTCTCTTACATTACAGAGTGATAGAGCAAGCAGGGAAAATGGAGGGATCTGTTCAGTGTGGGGGCACTGCTCATCCTCTGCTGTCTAGTTTCTTTGGGTTTTTCCTGTTCTGGAGCCCCTTGCAGCCTCTGTGGGGGCTTCTGTTGCTGCCAGCCAAGGGAGGAGGGTGCTTGCCCACCTCTGAGCCAGGCTGTGCTCTCCTGTCCCTCTCCCCTCTCCATGGCACATGTAGCATCTGCATAGCAGGTGGAAAGGTTTAAAGTTACTGAGCCAATGATCAGCATCTGAGAAGGTGCTTAACCAAAGTGTGTTTTCTTTGATTGTCTTGTGTTCTTTAATAAATTTCATTAATTAATGAAACTGACTCCTCTGTGCGGTACATTGGAAGAATTGCTATTCTACCTTGCTGTATAATCATTATCACCACTAATGAGTGTGTCATTCTGTTACCAATATTAATCTAACAAAAGGAACAAATACCTGGCCTGTGCTGTGATGCAGGAGTCAGGAGGTTAAATGCTCACTCTTGAATTGTGATAAACAATCCAGCCACCACAGCCAGAGCATGACTGGGGGGCTGCTTTCAGAGACCCTTGACATGTGTGGGTGTACAATGCACAATCAGTTCTTGCTGGCTGTGTGATGCTGCTTTTGTGAATGGTCCTTCTTCCCTGGCTTTTGGAATCAGCACCTCCCTGAGGATAAAATGCAGAGCAAATCAGTTAGGCACAGCGGAAGATGGGGCATTTTTATACTTTGCCTTTTCATTTAGATTTGATTCCTTAGAAAAGCTGCTTAAATGGTGTTACAACTGCTTTGATACGGACTCTTAATTATGAAAAGGTAGCACCAGTAAATAGTGTTAGGTGAAAAGAGCGCAGAGGGGAGAGGCACTGGCAGCCTTGGCTATCAATATGTCAAAAGGATGAGTCCAGAAAGACACACTCAGTGTTACAAATTTCTTGCGAAGCCCATGGCAAAGCTATTTTAGCAGCTCTCCAAAAAGGGATGTGTGTCAGTCTTATTGGAGTTCCTTGAGGGAATAGATTTAGCACACAGAGGGGAGGAGAGGCTGAAGTGAGGCATCTGTCATTTTCTTCCACTGTTTATGATCCCTTAAAATAAAGATGAAAATTAAAGGAATGTGTTTCTCTCATATCAAGAGTTCCTATGCTCTTCTTTAACTGGCCTCACGCAGAAGATGTTGGCTGGCTTAGCTGGTTGTAATTTTTGTGGTGTGCAGCTCTCGTTGGCTTCCCCCGTACCAAACACACACGAGCTATTGCTCTGCTGTGGGTGGTACGGAGCAGACAGCTGTGTGTGTGTTGCACTGAATTTAATGTGCATCATGGTAACAGAGGAATCATCCTGAGAGGAGACTTCTTCTGAGATGCTGTTGGCTTTGGATTTATTTTCTTTATTAGCTATCGGAGCGTTTTCATTATTGCGGCTATTGGTTAGACCCCCTCTAACTCCAGTAAAACCAAGAGACGCCGAGTTGCAACACTTGCAATATGCAGTGTGCACACACAACCTGGATCAACCTAATTTCAGCATAGCAAACACAAAACAAAAGCTGTATATGACTTCTTAGCCTTTGTGCACATCTGCATTATTATAAATGCTAATATAATTCTGCAATGATAAATAATTAAACAATTATGGTCATGAATCAATAAGTTTAGCACATTTTTTTCATCAGCAAATTGTACTGTATAAACAAGAAATATAAATTACCAAGTCTAATTTTCAGTGAAAATTGTAAGCATTTTATATCTAATAATTAAAAAAGTATTAGAATTCAATGTAAGATGCTTAGAACTTTAAAATTTTCTGGTTTTAACCAAACACCATTAAATTGTCATGTTTTATGTTTCTGAATCTGATTAACATTTTGAGATCTGACTTTTGCAATCATTCTCTTTGTTTTCCTCTGCTAAAACCCCCTCGCTCAACCTCTGGTTTCTCCTAAACACAGTTTATCAGCTTGAATCCAGCTTTGGTTGACCTCATTATGTTGCCTTTAAGAAAATACAACGTTTAAACAAAAACATTCAAGTACCTTTCTTCTAAGATTTTGAAAGATCTAGCTATTTTTATCGTGCACTAAGCACTTTGCTGCATAAGGTGCAATATGGAGGCAGGGAGAAGAGGAGGCTTTTAAACCCTATTTGCATTCAATCAGGGTTGCAGGGTTACCTGTAATCTTTCCCACTCTCAGATCTTTGGCACTTGTAAAGAGTCTACCACCCCAAACACTGGCATCCAGCAATATAATTTAAAAATAATCCTGGATGAAAAATAGTGTATTTTCAGAAAAAAAAAAAAAAAAAAAAAAAGAAAAAGCTGGCTTTGATATTTTTTTAGAAGCTGTGTATGTTTTCTATGATGAACATCTTGTGTGAACTAAGGATTTGCCACGAAGGAAGTTCCTGCAGAATATCTGTTCCTGCCTGCTGCTCCATGGTTGTGCTTTTTCCCAGGGAAATGCTTGATCTGCTTCTACTGTGTCTTGCACTACAGACAAAATCCCTGTTCAGACTTGGCCAAGGCCTGTTAGATCAGGAAATTGGAAAAAACCAGCAGCTTCAGGATGCTACTTGGCATTGAGCACAGCTCTGAGGGGCACAGGTCGGCACCAGGTGTCCATCCCTGTGGTGACAGGGGATCCCTGGGACCTCCTCCCCAGCAGCCAGACCTGCAGGGTGGGCACCAAAACAACTGGCATCAGTCTAGGGCAGAGCTGGTGGGGCTCTGGTTGGAGACATGGGAGTTTTGCTGCATCACTGTGCTGGAAAAGCTTCTTCTCCTCGTGGGAAAAATTCAGTGAGCCAATAAACTGGTATTTATCTGTCTCCCATGTGTGTGGTGGTGTGAACAGTCACAGCAGTCATCCTTCCTGGTGGCCCCGTCTGCCATTCCTCCACAAAAAAATCCAAGAGGACCTGCAAAACAATGGATAAGATGTGAAAAAGGTGACACTTCAGAAAACAGGAGAAAGCAAGAAGGAGATTTGATACAGGGCAGCAGCTGCTGTGACCTGTGGAAGGCAGCTCCACCAGGCCTGGCACAGTGGTGTGAGATGAGTTTGTCTGGCTTCACGTGGAAGCTCCTGGTGTTGGAGGAGAGACTCCATCCACTGAAGTGTTAAAGTTTATTTGCAGGGGTTTTTTTACTGACTAGAAGCCTCAGGAATCTCCACCAAGCTGGGAGATCAAGGACTCTTCTTCTCAGTTTTACTGCTCGCTGGCAAGCAATTAGTTATTTGTGTTACAGAGAAGCCTCACAAAGATAGTATGTTTAGAAATGTAAGCAAGTATTTGCCTTCAGGGGGGAAAAAGAAGAAAAAAATATTTTCTTCACCTTCTTGTCTTTATCTCCCTTTTTGTTTACCCTGTCTTCCTCCTTTTGATGAATAAGAGAAAGAAAGCTACATATGGAGCCTGAAGATCTATACTCTGAGTTTCTTCCTCATGCTGCTGCATCTGCTGCTCTTCTCCTTGCTTTCCCAGTGTGCTGTGTTTCTTTTTGTGGGTGTAAGTGTCTTTGCCTCTGATGCCAATGTCACTCTTCTTGTGGCAACCAGATTTTGTTTTACTGTGTGGCTCTTAGCAACATGTTTCCTGCATTCTGCTCACTCTGTTGTGGAGTTCACACTTTGGGAGTCTAGAGATATAGATTGCTCTGCTTTCACGTATATGGTTGTGTCAAAACAATTAAAGTGGAATCTTGGAATATGTTCCTTTTCCTCGTGCACAGTTCCTGGGTTTGGGTTTCACCCTGAAGCAAGTCTGCACTGACCACCCCTGGGCACAGTGAATCCCATACAGCCCCTATTCTTGGATAAAAATTTAAAATGTTTGCAGAAAATTTTGCACATACATTTACTGGACTGTTTTTTACGTGGCTGAAAGTGGTATATTAATTTTCAAGTTACAGAACATGTATTTAAAGGTACCGATGTGAGAAAAGCCTTAACTGTTAAGTGGTGGAGCAAAACTAGAAAATTCTCATTTTCCTCTATGATAAACTAGTAGAATCTGTGTAAAAGTATTAATGCAATCATACATTTAACATATTTCATTATTTTTAAGGTATATACGTTTAAAACACTCGGATTCCACCTATGAAACTGGATTACAAGATGCACAGCAGATTTAAAAATATTTCAGAGATGTTGTTTTCATGCTTCAAGTCCTTGAAAAGCCAAATACACTCACTTCTGAAACGAAATCTTGGTTTTCACTGTTATAAAAAAAAAAAAGAAAGAAAAATGTTTAATAGCACATATGGCATAATTTCATGTGACATCTGTTTTGTAACAAACAATATTTAGCTCACTTATTTGCTGAATGATACAGTACATGCTGCAAACAAAAAGTCCAATGAACAGTTTTACATAGTTTGTAATATATCAATGTTTATCGCAAAAGAATGCAAAACTTAAACATTTAAGCATGTTATTGATTGTAATATGCAAAACATCGATTACTGCATGCTGCCAATGCAAAAAAAGTCTACAGCATGCCTTATGGGGTATGAAAATTAGGTGCATTTCTGAAAGAATAACTGTTGTCCTATCACTGGTGACATTTAGGCTTATGCCCCCTCCACCTAATTTGTGTCATCTTCCAGGAGACAGCTGTCAATATATTTAGGATGGTTTAGCTCATAACAGCAGAAATGGTGAGAGCCTATTGGCTTAATTGCATGGAGTGATTGATTCTAATGGAAACAACATTTAGAAACTCAAAATGCACTTTCTGTTGGCAGATCTAATAGAATATCATAATGAATTGGAGCATCAGGCATATAGTGTACTTTCTGCAAGGCCTGAAAAGGACAGTCATGGGGTTTTATGTTGGTTTTTAAATTTGATTTGATTGTTTAAATTATTTGTTTAAATAATAAAACCAAGCCATCGCGGAGACATCGTCGGCCGGAAACCAGAACATGAGAATGATGCTGAAACCACACACAGATACAGCAAGTGTCAAAGGAAGAGCTGTGCTCAGGTAAATTGGCTGAAGGCACTGAAATAAACATCAGCAGCTGCAGTGCTGTGAAATGGCATGAGACCTCTGGGGCTGTGCCTGGTGCCAGGAAACCCTTTGGGAGGATGTGCTGAAAGCAAACCCTGGTGTGGGCACCCACAGGGTGCTGTGCCCCTGGATGGAGGATTGCAGCCATCTCTCCCACGAGCCCCAAAGGCTTTCTGGAAGCACAAGGGCTCCTGCAGACCATGGCCTCTGCTGGGCTGCAGTGCCCCGAGCCAGGACTGGTGGGCTCCTGGGTTTGGAGCACAGCAGGGTCTCTGCCTCTGGGGTGCTCCTCCACACCTCCCTGCATGGCCAAATCATTTTGGGGAGCCCCCGTGGTGGTTTTCCTGGATGTATGGGTAGGAAGCTTGTCTGGGGGAGGTGCTCTAGTGTTGCAGGACTTGACCCTGCCTGGACAGGACAGCCTGTGCCAGCTCCCTTGTCCCTGGGGTAGCAGCAAAAGCTCCAGAGCAGTTGCTCTACATTACTTCTCTTGTCTTCTGGCAGTTTTGGACAATAACCTTTTGCCTTTATAAGCTCAGCCAAAGTATAAGTGCATCTGCCTCTTGTCTGGGGTTTCTCTTACTCCCTTTCTTTCTCTCTTGAAAACACTTTATAAGATTCCTGTTATTTTCTTTTGCCTGTTGTAATTTCTCAGAGACATTGCACTCTTTCCTGAGTATCTGTATGGAAAGTCAGGATTACAAAATCTTCTGCTTCACTGCAAATGCTGTGCTGTTTGGCCAGAAGCTGCTGACACAGTTTTATCTTTTCTTTTTCTACTGTAAGATCTAGAAAAGTGTAGGTTCTAGGGGATTAAGATGTGGCTACAGATTAAGTGCTTTTTCTCCCCTTTTCCACAATTAGAAAGGTATGAAGAATCAGATGCAAGATTGAATAGTATAAATCCTCCAAAATTAAAAACATTTCAAAACTGGAATAAATATTAATACATTGGATGCATAATGAAATGCTGTAGATATGTAAGGGGAAAAGCAAGTGGGAAAGAAGGGGGGATTTTTATAGACCTTAATTACAGCAGGGTTGTTAGTAACTTTACTGAATTGTAAATGTAAAAGATTCGGATGGCCCGAGTAAAACCACATATTTAAGCCTTCTAAATGAACATTTCTGTTTTTTTGAGTAATTTGTACCATCTGTGTCAAAATTCTGAGCCTAAGAAGAAAAAGCAGTGGAACAAATGTTGGTTCCATAAAACAGTCCTAGTTCATTGTTGAAATTGTCACACATTAACATTGCAGGCCATCTGGGTAGACAAAAGACTCTAACCAGATTGCTAAGATGATTTTATTGGTCTGGTATTAATCAGAATGTGGCATAATATTTAAGCAGAAAAAATGATGAGGTGAAGTGGAGTGCCTTTAACTATCCTAACTGTATGGTAGTTGCACAATAATTGTATTCCACCATAGAGCACTGTGTTTCTAAGCAGAGATCCTAATTCTGAAGTGTAAATAACAAGCTATGTGATATTTCCAATTTATAGTTTAAAATAAAATATGAAACTTAAAAAAAGTAATGACTGTTGGCATATTGCAATGTGGAGATTTAAAGGCCACAGCATGGTTGTATTAAATTGCGGTATACCCACAATCATGTTGGAATTAACTTTAATTTCTTTTTGTAACATTGTAAATCAGATTACACTTCATCTCAAAGAATCCAGAACTCGTGATTTACAATTGATTTTCTACATTTTGAATCTCTACACAATGCAGCAGCTTGCCTTCTCCCCGGGATCTAGAGATGGCGGGTGTGTATGTGCATGTATGTGTGTCTTACGTTTGCTCTCAAAAATCTTCATCTGTTTTCTCACCTTTCACAGAAAATTGGAAAAGTCTCTCTTTTTATTATTCTCTGTGATCTTTCCCCTCGTTCTAGTTTCCTCCTATGGCTCTCAAAAAGACGATGGGTGTTTTTGCGCACGTCTCCCCACTTTACCTCCCCTTTTCAAACCCCGTCTGCTCTCCTGTGCTGAATCTGACCTCAGCAGTGCCTCTGAGCACACAGAGACACCTCCAAGCACAATGGGAAACCTTGTCCTGGGAACATTTCACACTTTCTGTGATGTGTTTGCTGTGAAAGTTGCCCTTCTGAGGGAGGCAGGTGGTGGAGAGCCTGCAAGCAGGGCTCCCTCCCAAGCTGCCTCCTGCAGAGACCAAGGGTCTGGCAGGGTGGGCAGGGGGCCTCCACCATCAGGGTCAGGTGTAGGTGTGCCCTGTCTCTGCTGAAGGAGCCTAGGCAGTGGAGATGGTCCCTACCTGCAGCAGACATTGCTGCCCTGGTCCTACTCCATCCCCAGGGGTGGGAGAGCTCAGCTGCACCTCTGTGCTGCCCTCAGTGCCTGCATGGCCAGCTCTGCTTGAATGCAAGGCTGCACTGCCAGCTGGGATTCATACAGAGCCCGGAGATTTTCCTATTTGTAAAATATTTCTGGTCCTGATTATTATATAGAGTGCATTCTGTGGAAGCAGCTGTAGCACACTCCCGTGCCATTTTTCCCCCAAGTAACAGTACAATAGTATTGGGGTAATTAAACAGGGCATCTGATTCAGTTAAATAGCACAGATGCTGAATTAAGGATATTTTTCCTTTCCAACTTCTGTTTTAAGTTACTAATCTGAGAGCAAGGTGAAATGGGAGGAAAAAAGAAACTGTGAGAGAGGGATGGAGACTGAAGGAGTGGAGACTGAAGCAGGATTATATAGCAGGAGAAAAATGAGGGTGAGGGCAGTCAGACAAACCAAAACCTGAGGTGGAAGGCAACCAAGATTTGGACCAAGAAGTAGCAAATCATGGCCAGCATTCAGACAGTGAGTAGTTCTCTGGCTTGTAGCAGGGTTGTGGGGCTGAGGAGAGCTGTTCATGGTCTGAGGGGTCTGCCCAGGGCCACGCTGGGCATTTTCTTTGTGCCAAACCTCTCTCCTTGGGAAAGATCTGGAACTGAGCAAAAACAACTGAGCCCTCTGAGCTCTGTGAGCTGAATTCATGGCCTGGAGAGCAGCAGACCCTTAGGAGGGCTCCTGGTTAATGTCTTAATATTTTCTGTTTGAATTACTCATTGCTCAGTGTTTGGGAGATGCTTTGTATGGCCCAAAGGCACGTACAATGTCCTTGTCTCTGGCTGACCATGATCCTCTGGAAATATCTCTCATGGGCCAATGTTTGTTTGTGACAGACACGTAGAGTGTCTCTCTAGAGATGAGGTGATCTTAGCTCTCATGGAGAAAATATTTCTAGTCATGAATACCTTGGGTAATCATGTTGCCTGATGCTCTGGTGATATGCTGCTTGGCATCAACTTTAAAGGGGATTTTCCAACTTTATCAGCAGGTTAATTTTTTTTTTTCACTCAGTTCTCATTAATCTTCATTTGAGTGTTTAGAAATGCTAAATACTGATGTTAAAAGATGACTGAAATGTTTGCTATTTGATTAAAGGTTTTTCATGGTTTTGCCTATTTAAAAAAAAAAACAACAACTTAGCCATTGCTGGGGAATCATACAGCATAGTGTAAAGTATGCCTAATTAAACAAAGCATTTGGTATTGTCAGCCTCACAGTGCTGGCCTGGTGCTTGATGACAGACAGCAATGGTGAGAAAATGTCACCACAGCCACACCAGTGTTGCGCTATCAGCCACATACAAGTGAAATGTGGATTAAAATGCTGTTAACATAGCCAATTAAACATAGGCATAAACAAACCAGTTAAATCAATAACACTGCTGTGTCACAGAACTGGTGGTTTGCTGTGGCTCACTTTGCCCATCTGAGGACTGCCCAGAACAGCAAACATGAAGCCAAGATGTTTTGGATGCCAGTTGTGATGGTATTTGCCCAGAACAAGGGCTAAACACACCTTCACAGCATAAACTCAGCAAAGCCATACTGGGGGTTAAAAATTACTTTCTTGCCTAAATAAAAAAATTGTTAGATTTTTTCTCCTTCGCTCAGAATCCGTTTCTTCCTGTTACTGTTGACATACATTCTGTATCTCACGGACTTGGTGTCTCTGTAGATGCTGTAATTGCTCCTTGTGGCTGAGATGTGACCTTGGACAAGGCCACCAAAAAACATCAGCCATCTGAAAGGCAGATTTCATCAGGCACAACTGGGTTAACAGTAAAATAACCAGAGATATCTGCTATTTCACAGCTAAATGGCAAACTGTTCCTAGGTCCTGCTTATGGCTGCCATGGCCAGCACACCCATTTCATATGTTCTCATTTTTTTTTTTCATGAACCTGACCTTGGTTTTAGGCTGGCATTTCTCCATCCTAGAAAGGACAAAGATCCCTATCTTCTGGACCTTTATTTTAAATGCCTGTTAGTCCATTCTGTGGTATTTCAAAGTCTTCTCTGTACTAGGTCTTCAGCTTTAAATCAATATAAACTTGTTTATTTTTCTGTTAAATGTAGAAACTAAACTCCAAGTAAGTGTTCTTGTCTGGACTATGAGAAGGTTGGAAATGCTTTGAATTTTCCAGGTGTTAAATCTAATTTCTCTTCCTGGTCAACTGGCTTAATCCTTCAGTCTTAAAGGATTAAATACTACCTATAGTAGATCTCATCCTGATGTCAAAAGATTTCTCTGGATGGCTGGTATCCTAAAGCTCAAAGGCAGCAAAATAATTCCTCTGCAAAAAGTCAATGATGCTTTATTGAAACCCCCATTTGAACAAGGAGGTGAAGCATCACTGCCCTATTTATCTTTTAACACCACCTTCTTAATGGCTCTAGGCTTGACAATAACAAGAGGGCACTGGGTATTTTCAGTCTGAGATTTTTCATAAGAACAAAGAAGTGATGAGATATCCTCTTGATTCCTCATCTGAATCCATTTAAAAATACAGAATGAAAAATAATGATCCCTTGTTTATTTTTTCAGTAGTGATTAAAAGAAGTGATTCTTTAAACAACAAAGGGAGAAACATTTATTCTTTATTTTTTAAGCAACAAACTGAAATGTATTGGGGGTGGTCTCTTCAACGGGCTACTTTTTGTGGAAGTAGCAACCTATTAGGAAGGTCACTTTGATAGTATGTTGGATTTTCTCCAATTACTGGCCTTCAAATTCATCTTGATGGAAATCAAAGAGGTAAAAACCCCAAAATTCCTGTTTCCAGGTGGGCAGGTGGTTAATGGTGCAGTGAGAATACCACAATGGTTTTGAATAAACTTGCCCTGTTTTCAGGATCTCTTTTACCACTGTGGTGGCCCAGTAGATGTTCTGATGTCATCTGAGCTACTGTGTTCCCAGCCAGTGTAAGGCATGGACATTCAAACTGCTTTCCTCCTTTGGAGAGTAGCTGAGTTCACAGCTGACTACTGAGCTTCTGGCAGTGAATCAAAATAAAATTTAAAAAAAAGTAGTGAAGCATTTGAGTACTAAAGACAATCCCAAAGGTTAAAGGCAGGGAGACAAAAAAGGGGAAGTGGCTTTTGTGTGAAGGCAGAGGCCAGCACAGCCCTGCTGTCTGGTGTGCTGTGGGGTGGTGTCACCAGCCTCACTGGTGAGGTGCTTTCTATGCTTGGTGGTGCTGCAGGTTGGGTGAAGTCCCACCTCAGGTATCTGTGGTGTGTTGAGAGTGTGTTGCAGGTGGGCCACAGCCTGGACCTGCATCTCTTCTCTTCCTGATTCTTCATCTGGATGCTGCAGGATCAGGCTCTACCAATTAGAAAATGAATGAAGAGCCTGATTAGAGCTTTAAATGGGATTCTTGAGACTTTTGTTTGTACCTGAGGCAGTATGTATGCTGAAATTAAACAGCAACCACTTTTGGCATGCTTCCTCTGCTCATATAATCTTTCTAGCAGGCTCTGTTTTTCTTACTGTAAATCTCTGTTATACCCATGTATTTATTTCTTTATTTATATTCAGAAACATTACAGTCCTGGGGAGTAATCATGACCATGTTCAGCCCAGCAAAGCCCCACCAAGGTGTGGAGGGGGTTTGATCTTGCTGCCTGCCCTGCTTCTGCCCAATTTTGGCTACTGCTGCTGTGGCTTGGGGCATTTCTGGCAGCTTACTGACCTACTTGTGAGTTCTGTGGCCCATTCTGGGTGTGGGAAGTCCTGGTGAGATCCTCTCTTGCCTTCTCTTGGTGTGCAGCCCTAGTGCCCCTGAAGAGCCCATCTGCAATCTCTGGTGGCCCAGCTGCTGGCTTGGGCCATGCTCCTCCTCTCTTTCCAAACAAGCCCTCCCCAAACCCTAAAAGGACACCCTTTAAATGTCATGGGTGATTTGCACTCTTTTAAGCAACCTTTATTCTAGGTATAATCATGGTGATATGAGGAGATTTGTCTTGCTGTAGAGAACTCAAGGAAAAGAATAAAATGAGGGCAAAGAGGACAAGAGAGAAAAAGTGAGAAGTGTTTTGGAGGCTGGCACTGACTGAGGAGGGAGAAGGCTGCTGCAAACCCTGGCTGTGCACTAGGAGATGTGAGATGGGAGAGGTTCTGACTGGAAGAAAACCAGAGGTTAGAAATAGCTGCTGAGCACTGTGGTGTGTTTTCCTGGGAGGCCAAAGCCTGCCCGTGGAATGTTTCAGCTTGGAGGGAATGCAAACATTTTTCTGGGCTTTGCCTCTGGGCTGTGTGCTTTGGTCTTTGTGGATCATTTTTAACATTGAGGGGTGGCATTGCTACTGCTCTGTTGGGCTGTTGAGACCACTGGGAAATGCAAGCCAATTCAGCTTCAAGTGTATCCTTCTTTTTCTTCTTTTTTTATCCCCCCCGCTCTTTTTTTTCTCCATAAACTGTCTAACACTAAATTCAGCTTTCACATGTGGTTATTACTTCATGACAAGGCATGATGAACCGCTTAGGAATTTCTGTAAGTTTAAAATTATCTTTACATTGGCCCCTGTTAAGATTTCTGACAATTGCCGTTAATCTTTAGGCTGGGGAAAAAGGCTTTCTCCTCACCATATGGACTAGACCAGATTTATCTGCTGCTTGTTGTCCTTCATGGGATATGAGGCACATTCTGTTGAGTGATGGATCATGTCTGGATGTGTTGTAGCAAGAGCACGTTGGCAGGGGCACCCAGGTGACAAAGTCCTGTGCCCTTACATTTACCCAGTGTGCTTTTACTCTTTTACTTCCCCTCCTGAACTTGGAGTGCATTTCCTCTGCCCTGTTTCCCTGGCTCCAGGAGCAGCTCTGGAGATCAGCTGCTTGTGCAATATGCTCGGTGAAGTCTCCTCTTTCCCAACTGCAAATCGGTGCAAATGTGGGCCATTAAAGCTGTGATTGACTCCAGACCAGGGCTGTGCTCCCAAACCCTCCATGCACTGCTGAGGACTGGGGATTTTTGTTCTTTGATGCTTGGGTTTTGTAAGAGCTTCCTGGCAACACCAGCGGTGCTAAGTCATTTTTGTTAATTTATTTCTAATAAAGAAGGTATCTTTGTGGCCAAAGAAGGAGAACTCCAAGCTTTATTTTATCATGGATACAGCCACGTTTGAATGTGTGGAAATATTTCCAGAGCGTGGTCTCTTTCCTGACCATTTCCTTTAAAAATCCAGAGCTGTTTTGCTAACAGCATATGATCAAGGGGCCTGTACCAAGGTGACTGTTCTTGTTAATGGGAACTTTTTTTTATTTTAATCCACAAGTGAGACACAGCTCTTGAAATGATCACACAATCCTGTTTTCCAAGAGGCCAACAGGTCAGGAGGTGAACAGGGTGTTGTGTTCCCCAACAGAGAACATTAATGGTTGCTTAAGTGGGATCAAAATGTGTGACAAATTTTATGTGCAGCTTGTAAATTTAAAAAAAAATATCATTTTTCCCTTTCAGAATTGTGGTGTCTAGCATTGAAAATCAATTCAGATATTTATGTCCTGTAGCAGTTGATTTCTAGGCAATTAGAGGAAAACACAAGTATTTGCAAGTTTTGTGTTTTTTTCAGTTGTGTTTGCTTCTTGGATAATTTTATCCATGAAGCCTCCTTTACCACTCTGTCTTGTCAACTCAGCTGAGTTAAAATTAAAGCATAAAATGAAATGTTTATTTAATCATGACGATGTTCTTAAAAACTTGAGAGTTTTCTTCTGCCACTAAAAAACTGCCTTCAAAACTTCCTGAACTTCTTAAAATGCATCCTCAACACTGATAATTAATGAAGATATACTAAGTAATAAAGCAGCATTTAGTCTGTATTTGAATAATTAGAAATTTAAACTAAATTCTTCTAGTGTGTCGAATATGCTTAACTTTATGATAAAAAACCCCAAACCAAACCAAACTGATAAAATGATGAGATCTTTTGCACAAGAGCATTTTTACCTGATTTAAATTCCAAGAACTCAACAGTTTTAAGTATAATATTTTTTCTTGAGAGGAATAAAATCTATTCAGTGTTCAATTGAAGACTTTATGCAGAAAGTATAAAAAGATGTTAATGAGAAGGAAAACTGAATCCAACAGTGGGATTCATAGAGCTTGGTTAATTACACAAATAGTGATTCATTCAGGTCCTCTGCCCAGGTTTCATTCTCCTTCTTGACTCTGCAGACTGGCATCTCTTCACTACAGCAAAATGAGGACTGAACAGTGCCAATAATTTCAGGCTGTTCCCTGATATGATAAACTTTGTCAGATAAGAATATACTTGACTCTAGATTCTGAACCAGGCTCTTAATATATATAATTCTTCACACCATATGTGAGGACTACTGACCATGGCAAAGCAAATGAAGTGTTAATTATCCAGAAAGAGCTTAGTTCTGCCCAGTGATGGATAATGCTGCCCAGATTCAGAAATGGACTTATTTATGTGATTAAAGTTAAGCACATGCTTAATCTCATTGATCTCTAACATCAATAACAGTTTATCAATTCAGAGCTGCAATTGGTGTTGCAAACACATAGGAAAGATGAATGGGGTCTTTGCCTTGACTTTGCCCACTGAATTTCTTGTGGACTGGGAGGTGGAAACAGCAAATGGTTATTGCTTGGAAATGGACTTGGGGGACTTTCAAATTCTTCACTATCATTGGTCTCTCCACTTTTCATTTCTCAAGGGTGAAATTTTGGTCACTAACATTTTGAACCAAACAGTTTTGGGTGGAAACTCTTTCAAATGAGGTGATGTAAGCTAAGAAATAATCAGACTGGTAGAACCTGCTATGATAGAGAATATTACAATAGAAAAATTACAAAGGAAAGATAAAAATTCTAAGGTTGAATGTCTGTGAAGAGATAAATAACAATCAATAGCATGCATCTGTAGCCTGCTGTAACTAGGGAAATAAACAGGAATATAATGGTGCCCTCTAGACCTGGTGCTTCTGCTCCTGTGCACGTGTCCCTTGCATACTTGGAAATATAAATGCCATGGCACCAATATCTAATAACATTTGAGTGCAAGTTCATTTGACCTGCTTGGATGAGGGGCATAAAACTGACATACAGCACTGGAAAGCTAATTTTATCTTCCTGGAGCTACTTTTGAAGCCTTGTGTTTTGTTTCTGAAGTATTTCTTCTCCAGAATAGCCTTTATCTGTTCTTAAAATGCACTGGAGAGGCAAGAAAATATCTTTTCTAGGATGCTTACCTTTTGATTTTCAGTATAAATTATTCTTTGAATGAGAGTTGACTCTTTCCAAAAGTTTTTTTTTTTTTTTTTGAGTAGTTCATGTTGGTATCAATGGTCACCTTTGCTTGCTAGAAAAATCTTTCTTACCAAAGCACCTGTGCTGGAGCCCACTAAAAGTACTGTCACCTCTAACCATTTGGCTAAACTGGTAGAAAAAAAGCTGCTCTTCACATAGTAGCTTTTATCATTGATCAAACTCCAGTAGTGTCAGAAATCATCTTTAATGTTTTTGTAGTGTAGTCTCAAACATTAGTGTTGTTGGGCTAGTTTTGAGACTGTTGATAACACAAGAAAGGCACCATCACCTACTCACCTTTAATATTATAGAATTAAATAAACCTGCTTTTGTTCCATGCTTCTCAGTTACAGTAAAAACAAAATTAGAACCACTATGGTGCCATGATATCTCTTTTCAAACATGGGAGGCTGGGATAGAAAATCCCTAGAAGACTATTCCTGCATAAAGGTGAACTTTGGGTGGAAGGAAGGATAAGAAAGCTCTTTTATAATTTTGTAGTGAGCTTCATCACAGCTCTCTATGTCTTAAAGGCAGTTTTGGGTTGAGGGGTAATGCTTGGTTTTGATGATGACATTGTATTTGACAATGTGCAGTGTCAAGAATACATTTCTTACTTCTAAATCACCAAGATACCACTAAAAAACTCATTTAACTATTGGTACCATGTTTTGTGAAGGTAATTTAGGAGGAAAAGTAACACAGCAGGAATCCAGTGTGCCTCAAAGGTGATACAAATGTCAGATCTATCTGGTGATAAGATGCATTTGATCTGTATCCTTGAAAGCACAAATTAAGCAAGATTGTTTGGTTCTGAACTTTTCTCACAAAGGCAGAGGCACAAGAAAATCACCTTCTTTAACCCAAGACCTTCACAAAGGTATTTAAACTGGGCTAGTTTGATGCTAATTTTCGGGAGATGTGCATGGCTTTATTCTTTTGGTGCTGAAATTACACTTAAATTTAAGTTGGAGAGAGCTCAAGCAAGGTAAGTAGCATATGAAGCTTGGCAGATTTCTGTTCTGTACCAAGTTAGAAGAAAAAATATGCAGGTACTCAGAGGGAAGTTACAGTGCTTCTGGTTTTTATTCCTCTGCTTGCTTGCTAGGGAATGATAGGCTGAGAAGTGCAACATCATCTATTTCTTTTGTGTTCTTGGTTACCATAGAGCATATGCAACATACAGCAAAACACAAACATTTCCTGCTTTGTTTTCTTGGCAGTTTTCTGAATTCAGTATTTTGGAATTAAAATGAAATAGTGTGAATCAATGTAGAGCACACAGAACACCTCGTTTCTTGATCCTCTGATGAGCATTTTTAGAAAAAAACTGCTGAAATATGCATCGTAATCAATCTGATGAACAACCAATGGAGGAGCCTTTTAAATATTTAAGAATCTCTGTGTTGTAGAGAATAGCACAATTTTTTTAAATGAGAACTACAAGTTCCTATAGACCATCAGAGTAGTTCTCCATAGAAGAATTTTGTGCCAGAAGGCTTAAAATACCTAATCCAATCTCGCCTAAGCTGGGATCTGATGTGGCCTGTCTGAAGTCCATTGATAATCTTATTTCAGCTCCCAGGAGTGACCATTGCCTCTTTCCTTCCCTCCTCCAGTGGGACTTACTCCTCATTGCCCTTGCAGCCCCCATGCATCTGCTTCAATTTCCTCTTTTATTCTTGTAGGGAATATTTCCCCAGTTACTTATAATTTCACCAAGTCATGAGTGACACCTTCCTCCCTGTCACCAGGAGCAGCATCTGGCCAGCACCACCCACAGCACTCCCAGGTCCCCAAAGCTGCTGGGCTTGGCATCACTCTGCTCCTGTGCTCCTGGAAACTCCCCAGTGTCACAGGGTAATCCAGTTTTTAAACAAAAGGCATAATTAATATTAAAACACTTGGAGCAAGAGTGTGGCTTTGTAAATAACAATTTGTCATGAGAGGAAGTGGCTTTTGCAAGGCGGAGGCTTGAACAAGGTAATATTTTTGGGTGATGTTTCAGTGAAGAGATTTTCTGGAAATCTGTGATTTACCTGTTACTAATACTGTGCTATTGAACAAGCAGGAAGCTGTGTGTGAGAACAATAATAGTAATCTTAGTTAGAATGGTTTTGATGAAAGTACACTTTAATTCACTAATTATGGCAGCTAAAAGGCATTTTTACATTCAGTGTTAAAATCACTGTATCTGTATTTTTACCTCACTCTTCCAGCTGCAGAACTCTTTTTCTAACATGTTTTTAGTCATGTTATGCAAATGCCTGTTTAAATTACTAGGAGTATTTGTTTTCTATTTCTGCCCTGTAAAACATAATTTTAATACAAGTTATTTGTGAAATGCACATTGCAAAAGGAAATAAGGTTTCAGATGGCATTTCTATGATAATTTTACTGCAAATGTTGACCATGTTTTTGTATTTGTCTGTAGAAGGTAATGCAGGATGTACATAAGGCATATTTCAAAGACCTAATATTGTATGTGACTAAATTAGTGAAGTAGCGCTGGCTTCCCTTTGAACAGTTAGTCTGGCACTAATCACAGGGAGTAAAATAGATCACTGCCTCGCATCCATTTTGGGGCAGGCAGAGGCTGTGGCACGGGGCTGCACAGATCCAGTGCCTCTGCCTGGCTCTCCCTCCTCTCTGTCAGGGTCTTGGGGTGTCCCCAGCCAGGACCCACAGGGCCAGTGACAGCCTGGGCAGCAGGGAAAGGGCTCAGGGCTGGCACAGCACTGGAGGTGTAATGTATGTAAATAGGGGAGCAAATGCATGAGTGAGTGAGGCAAGGTGAGGGCTGTGCTGAATACCTAAAACCTGCCACGGTGCTCCTCCAGAGCTGGGAGACCCAGGAAGCATGGCAGGGGCTGGAGGGGTTAGCCCCCCAAAAAAGTGAATTCCCAGCCAAACCCTCTCCTTGCTACACACACAACTGCAATTAAAACCACGCTCTCCACTCTAGATTGATCTGCTTAATAAAATAAGGTTAGTTGCATTTAAAAAATGTATGGGCAAGTTTGCTGCATGTGGGGAGAATAACGGATATTGCTGGGATGAGATTGCTCTTAATAAAACATCTTCATTTCAATGGCACACGGTATTTTTGTTTGGCTTGATCCTCAGCCTCTGAATCCAAATGGAAATTTTTGGAAACAAAAAGAGGTTTCTGGAGGTGGCATCCTGTTGTTTGTGTCTCTGTCGCACTTTTCAATCAAATAATTTGTACCAGACTGAAGTTTGACAAGCCTGCTGTAGTGTCACGAAGAAAAAGCTTCCTCATGAAATCAAAAACATATAGCAGATGCATGTTTTATTGAACATTACTATAAATAGCGCTTTAAACCCTTACTCTGTCTGTAATGCTCTTTAAGTATCTTTTGAACACTGCCTTCATTATTAAGTCTCTGAGCTTCCGAAATAATTTTCTGATTCTTTCTCTTCCACAGACCTTATTTTTCAAAGCAGTTGATGTTTGTTTGCTGCTTTGCATGCACGTATGGTGAGTGAGTTGTCAGTCAGTTGATGACTCCTCAGTCACGTTGGACAAAGTCCTAAGCCCATGTCTATAAGCAAATTCCAGACCCAAACATCACAAATAAATTTTGAGATTCTTTAAGGATTTCAGTAGGAGCTAAGATGAAATTTTCTGCCTGTGGGTGACTCAGTGATCACCAGTCAGGGTGAGGGGAGGAGAGTTCTCACCCTGCCTGTTGTCATCTCCATGCAGATCAATGTGCTGCAATATGCACACCCCTTTGGACTTCTTCTTGCCTTTACCCACTACAAAAGCACGTGAAAGCAAGATGCTGAAAAATGCTGGGTTTATAAAAGCAGGGCAGTCAAGAGATGCTATGAAAGTAAGGACAGGGAAGTGATGTAAACCTGTTAGTAGGAAATACTGAGTCAAGAATTTATTTGGTAAAATAGACAATTGAATAAATACCTTTTACAATCAAATATGTTATTGGTCATGCATGACATTATAAACAGCGGTCGCTGAAACATAACATGCACAGCTACAGTTTTATGATATTGTGGCTTGAAATGCAGCTGAAAATAGCAGGTGTCTGTCTTTAAAGGACTCAGCTAAAATTTTGTATTTCTTCCTTTTCTGAAACCTTCCTGGGACTGAAAAAGAAACCAAGCACATGTACTTTTCTTTTTCTTAAATCAAGTTTTGTATCACCAGTGAAACAAGCCTCATTTCTCTTTCAAATTCTCCATCAGGTTCAGGGTGTGAGCTTTACCACCATTTCTAGTATTTCAGCTGTTCAGTTTGTTTTGCTTTTTTTACTTGCCTTATCCTGCAATATGAATAAACACTGGTCCCCTAGACCACTTTACTCAGGATTGTGTGCAGGTGGCTTTTGAGGGAGGAAAACTCCAGAAAAGGAGACTCCATGCAGCTGCCTACCTGTACATACAAAAGTAAAAGGGTTGTACAGAATTTTGGTTTTTTTCTTTCCTTGCAGATTACCAAAAAAACCTCTTCTACCTGAGAAAGAAATAGGGCTAATTGGAAAACAGTTGTCTTGTAGAAAGGTGTCTAAACCAAGACTTGCAGCTTTTTGAGCATGAGCAGGGTGAGAGCAGTTCTGACTGGCAGAATTTGCAGCTATTTTGCCTGGGAGGGCTTTTGGGAGTGTTGCTTCTGCTCCCATTGCAATTTGGGATGAGTCTTTTGACTCTAATAATTAATTTATAACCATCTGATATATTGCCTGCTAGCTTCCACAGTTTCACAACAAAGTGTCCTTGGACAATGTGAAGGTACTTGTCTTCGTTCAGGGCTTTATATGTGCTATATCAAAAAATTTAATTGTTGCATTACTATGCAAAAAAAAAAAAAAAAAAAACAAAAAAAAAAAAAAAAAACACCCACAAAAATCAACCAAGAAATATTAGCTGGAAAATATTTCATTTTAGAGCTAAAGGGCTGTAAATAAATGACATATATACTTTAAATAAGCTTAAAAAAACCCTGAGTGTATATTTGAAGTGAGTTTTGAGCATCCTTGTAAGTCACTTTGATTAGAAATGTGTAAACATAGGGGTCTGCTCTAGAAGTGCATGAAACTCGAGTGCCACTGCTTCTGTGCTGCAGGACAGGGGAAAATGCAACTAAATTTGAATTTGTCATGTTTCTCAGCATCTTGCAGGCTGGTCTGGTTGACTGGAACCCAGAGTCCTACTCTCCTAAGAGTGGATGATATATTAAGACAAGAGTGTATTACACAGTAAGACATTAACAATGAGTCTGAAAAGGTATTGTGAATGTAAAATCACACTGACTAAAATATACTGAGGTTAAAATAGAGGGTAACTTTACAAATCACTATTAATTTCTTTGGCTTTCATTGCAATAACATTGATTTAATTCATTAGATTTCTTTCTAAATCTATATTTCAGTTTTAGAGTTGTCAGTTTCTGTTAATGACAATTTTGCCCATCTGTTCTAACACGAAAATGAGGCTTCATGCAGGAGACATGATAGATCTCTAATAGTTGAAGAAGTAAGAATCTTAAAGGTATTTCATTTGGATTAGATCCACTCTGATGTGACTCACCCTTGAAATGAAGCTGAGTACTAAAAACTTTTAACTGTATAATCAAAAAACAAAAGTGTCATATCTTGTCATTTGGGCCCCTGTCTATTTCATAATTTACAGGAAAATTTCAAAACATTCCCACTCATTCTCTTTCTAATGACAGAGCCATAATTTTGGGTGTCAGCATATCAGAATTCCACTGGATGTGATTAGAATAAGAATTAGTTTCTTTAATTTGGCCATTCAAACAGTGGTATGTCTACAGCAAGTCGTTTTGCTAAGCCAGCCTTTGCTGCCAAGCTGGGTTACAACTTCTGCTTCAATCCAGGTTTAAAACTCCGGTTCCTTGCCCAGGTCAATCTTCTGAAGGGGTAATTTTTCAAAGCAGTGTGTGAGACTTAAGCACACAAATCCAGTTAGGAAATAACAAGATTATGTTCTGTGCACTGCTTTAAAAATTTACCCCTAATATCCTAGAGAGAGGAGCAGAGTTGTTGCACATGCTGCGTGCGAGGTGTAATTTAAATTGTTTTTAGTAAGCAATTCTCTGCATTTATGCAATGCAATGTTATTCTGGGGGAAAAAATGCTCAGCTAATTATTCAGTCAAGAAAAATAAACACATCCATTAAAGGCTTGACTACATATTAATGGATGACCTTTCTAACCATAGTGTTTTATTTGCAAATCTTCTAAAAATTCTTTATGCATTAAGTATATATGGAATTGGATTTTATCTTTATCACTGGAAGTTACCAAATGTACACTCACTCAAACTCAACACATTTAATGTTGCTTTGTAACAAAGAAGATGGTTTCTATAATGTGCATCTTTGCTGCTTTCTGTCTTAAACTTTGGTTGAAATTCAGAGTTTAGCCTGGAATATGAGACTAAAGAAGTTCCTACAGGACCAGATTTCTAATTTCTAAATACAAACTACTGGAAAATTTAGCTTTTCAATTGTAATACTTCTAACAAATTAAAAATCAACAAAAATATTATGCTTCTATGTTACCTGTTCAAGTGTATAGAATGCACAAAAACTTTAATCAAATACTCAGGTTTGCTCAGTTTTAAATTGTGTTAGTTTAATAGTTTCTATTCTGCTGTTTATATTAATGACATATTCCCATCTAAATATATTGCAGCGCTGAAAAGCCATCAAAACATTTCTAAGGTTGAATGAGTGCAGTTGCATTCATGATTTTTTAATAAAATGATCTCTTTCTATTGAACTGCTTCTTTTTTTAACAGAGATTGAGATTGTATAATATATATATACATAGTTATAGGAGCATTATAAATACAAACTGCAGCTTCATTTACTGTCTGAATATTTGCTTTCAGTTCATAGCTACACAGTGGGCTGAGAAATGTGAGTTACTGTACATAAAATATGAGAGCAAAAGAAAGAAGGATAAAAAAATGAGAGATGGAATTGATTATTTTTTTGCATATTGATTAAAAGTCTTATTATTTGAAGAAGCAACTGATAATTTGCTAATAGCGATTTTTCCAAGGACTGATGTTTCTAAAAATGATTTTCATCTATTCTCCTTTTCCTCTTTCACAGTCCAGTTTATATTCTCTACTTTTTAATTCTTGCCTCTTTTGCAGGCATTTGATATTTGTAGTATACATATAAAAGCAGTTTGATATTGGCTAAATTTGGGCATAGTCGTGTTATGAATACGAACATCTGCAATGGAATTAAAAGCGGCATTCACCAAAATCCAAGTGCGAAGTATCCCAGTTAAGCATACGATTCTGAATGCATAATTTAGTTGCCATATTTTGTTCCTTTCTTCTGTGTAAAATGTTTATGAAGTTCTCAGATTTATTAGATATTTAGAATTTTCCTTTAATTTCTTGCTGCATTTTTCTCTCTGTGCTTTCCGTGCCTGTTAATCTGCCTGTGGACTGGTCCCATGTCATTTTATTTTGTTTCTATTCGTGTTGGATGACTAGCCAGACTATCAGAGATTTAAAAAATTCAAACCAGCTGAAATTCAAGAACCTGCTATACTTGTTTGAGTTTGAAATTCTTTTTCCTGCTATTAAGTTGAGCCACTCAAATACTGGGGCAAAAAAATAGTCCTAAATAGTACTCATCTTTAAAACCTAATGTCCATGGATCTTGACACTCCCTCTTGCCCCCCTAAGGTTCTCTTTCCTACTCTTTAAAAAAAAAAATATGTTAATTGCTGTGGGAAGATTTGAAAATTCTCTGGTTAAGTCTCTGATTGCATCTATCTCAGCTGGGAGTTGCTCAAGGAAAGCAAACACGAGAAAACAGATCAGATTAGATCCCTCTCCTAAATTGGTGACAGTCCAAAATTTGTGCATAGCCCAGCTAGACAAAAAAGCAGCTCTGATGTTCTGAAGGTGATTGAGCTGGGGACCATGAGGTGAATTCTCACCATGCACATGAAGTGATCCATTTCTACCTCTAATGTAGTAGAACTCCCCCTTTTTCCCAGCTACAACAATCCAGTGCTGCTGTTTCAAGCAGAGGATGCCTTTTCTTTCTCACAGACACCTGGCCCAGCAAAGCACACGTGCTGTCTGGCTGCTGGTGGCTGGAGGGAAACATCAGATGAGAAAAGATGCTACCAAAGCTCCTGCTCGGTGTGATGTCAGTCATTTTGTTCATGATGAATTAATTTAAAAAATAAGCTACAGAAAAAAAAAAAGTCTTTCAGTCTGGGAACCAGAAAGAATTTGGTGTTTACTCAGACTGAGAACCTGAGTATGAATATAAATTTTTAAATGAGCCAGTATATTGCATGACTAGTTCAACTTAAAAGTGGCATCACTGGGTTGCCTCAGTTTTACATTGGAAACCGTTGTCCTTGCTGAAAAGCAGTTCTCACAAAACAGTTAATTTAAGGTAACCATGCATACAATTTAAATATAAAATAAAGTTGAGATGTGGTTTCATAGCAAATGTGATCTGTTTAGAAATATGCCCAGTTGAAAAGTTTGAAGCATGGTGGGAATTACATCATTTCATCACAGAGTTGTGGCTTTGCCCCATTGCAGGTCAAGGGTGTAGCCAGGTTGTCAAACCTGTGGCACCTGACACTTCGCTCCCCAGAGCAGAAGCACCACCCAAAAGCAGGGGATCTTCCCCCAACAGCAATTTACACAGACTGCACTGAGATGCTCTGGCTGCCCTTCTGCTGGGTGAGCTTCCTCCCCCATTAAAGCATGGTGGTAAAAATGGGGTTTGTATAGTGGATAAAATGGAAATCAGTGGCAAAATTCCTGTAGGTCACTGACTGCTGTTTCACTCACACTATTTAATTAAGACCATCATATCTAGAATGTAAGAAAAGCTAAGCAATAGTTGCTAGTACTCATCATGTTTGAAATTTAGGAATGCCTTCAAAGGTCTGTCCACAAGTCTGTACAGAGGTGTCAACAGGAAGGTTTTATGCCATAGTGTGGATTGAATATGGTAATATGAGCTGTGCTCCTAATAGTGCTGGTAAACAGATTGTTCTAATCAGATTCAAATGCTAATATATATAAAATCCCATTTATCCATTTAAAAATAATAAAATATTTTGCTTCAATTAATCCTGATTGTGCTAGTAGAACATACAATCAACAATGTTATGCAAATAGTTATTTTTGCAGTTGAAATCAATAACTTATTTTCTTTGTAATACAAAAAATAGAAAAAGGAGGTTATTATTAATTGCTTATAAAACTAAATCTTTGTGAGGGAAGCCTGCAGGTATTAATCTCATTATCAAGACTTTCCTTCAAAGTCAGTGTGACCATTATTGTTCATGATTCGACCACTCAAGAAATCTTGCCATAGTCTCCTATTTTGAAAGTATTTATTGGAAGCTGAATGAAATTAGTTCTTTATGAGCTAAGTAATTGTAAAGTTACATTATCCTGTGGAAAGAGATAGCTGATAAAATCTGAGAATTTCAATTTTCAAACGGCTGTGCCTTGCTACACTGAAGCTATGATAACCCTCATATTTATAAATCTATACCTTACTGGCTGCACATACATAGTCATGAAGTATCAGTCACACTCCTGATAAAATACTTAAAATATTGATTATAAAATAACCCGTGTTAACAATAAGTATATTGCTTGCTCATGCATGTGATTTTTTTTTTTCATTTGGATTGCTGTATCTTTAATTCCTTTCTCATTTTTGTTTTATTCCCTTGAACAGCCATTGTTCAACTTGGTCTGATCCATAAATGGGAGAAGCTTTGCTAATTCAGCTTTAATGACACTCCCACACCAGCAGAATTCTTGGCTGCTGAGGAGGAGGGAGGGCTCTTTTGTAAGACTTGGTGCATCCAGCCCGAAGGTCTTGCAGAAAACTCCCAGTCTTTTTCAATTTCTGACCAGAAATGGGTAACAGCACTGAATATAGAGATAGCCCAAGCTAGGAACACAAGCAACAAGTGCTGCTCACTGATCTCCTCTACACAGCTCTAGGGGTTGTGCCCTACCCCCAGAGGGTTTATGTGTGGTGAGGATTTCCTGTGGCCCTGGCTTCTCACTGCCTTCAGGTGGCTGTGGAATCTTCTCTGTCCCCAGTCATGTGGCCATGTCCTGGCTGTGTGCCCTCCACACCCACAGGGGAATCTCTGTGGTGTCCCCCCATCCCCTGAGGAATTACCATTCCCCTGCATTCCTGCTTCCCTTACATCTTCAGAAACTAACGAGGGACCCGCAGTATCCCAGAAAAGGGCTGCTAGGGCTCCAGCAGTGAGGCTGGGCTCACTCTGGGATAGTCACTGAGCTTCTTTACCCCTGTGCATGGTTCTGAACACACTGTGCTGATCCTGTGCCCATGTAGTTGTCTTTGAAGTCATGCCTGAGGCTGTCAAAGCAGGCTTGAATTTCATCTCCAAAATGAGGAGGTTGTTTCTGTTTTATTCCCAACCAAATTGTGAGATGATTCTTTCACAATTTTCTTATGTGTTCTTTTCAGCAGGGGAAAATTGACAAATCTAGAGTGTAATCATCATGGCTTCTATGCATAGTAGGGGTATCTAATTGCCAGGGCGTGTTCTGTGGCAAAGACCACTGGTTTAAACAGAGAAAAGAAACCCAACCACTGAGTCCTCAGCAATCCAGCACCATGCAAAGCAATTATCTATGTTCTTGAAGTATGTATTTTTAAACAATTCCATCTATTTCCAAAGGTTTGTCATACATCAGAGCAGACTGTCCAAAGTTGTATAAAACATCCAGCAGATAAGAAACATGACTCCACTAAAATAATTCATGTCTCTTTTCCTGCATATATATAGGTAGTGATGGAATCAGCATCCCTGCAAGTGTTCAAAAAGTGAGTACACGTGGCATGGGGTTGAAGGTCGGACTTGATGATCTTGGAGGCCTTTTCCAGCTTCAATGATTCCATGAGTCTATCTGCGCAAACAGCTGGGCCTGGTTTGATTTTCATGTGGAAACACACCAGCCCCAAGTCCTAACCCAGCCCCATGTTACACATGGGGGTTGGCTCACGTCATTTTTTGGGGATGCAAATATCAATGTACATTACCACAGCAGGCTGGCATTATGGGCTCCAGTGACAGCCATAGCAAGGTCACACCTGGCCATCTTTTCCACAGGACTGGCAAAAAGCTTCCTGGTTTCCCTGTCAGTTCCAAAAAATAAAAGAAACCCAGAAAGCTCCTCAGTTTATAGTTTTTTTTCCCAATTAGCAGTTCTGGGGTGTGGTTAACACAAACTAATCATACTCTGGAGTGCTAAAATGTACATGGTGCAGCGCAGTGCCTCACGTCTCCTGGGGTGTGATTATTTAATGATAATGATGCCCCCTGCAGAGGCACCTTATTGCTCTTTTGAAAAAACAATCTTTATTGAGGGGAATTAATTGCATTGTTGTTGATAGCAAGAAATAAGTTAATATTTTGAAATGATCTTTCTGGTTTGCACAGCTTAAAGGGATGTTAGCACAATTATGTCAAATAAATGACCTGCTTTGAAAGTTTCTCCATATATTAGGTCTGGATTCCAAAGCCATTCTGAATGCACGTTTTCTCTGAAGATTTGGTTTCACTGGGTGTCTTGAAATATGCTGAGAAGAGTTAATATTTCTGTTCCATGGATACCTTGTATTGCTGCCTAAAAATTGATCTCTTCAGGGTCACTGACTGTTTTCTACTTAGAGGCAAATTTGCAGTTACACTGGATTCCCACAGCATATTTACTCTATGCAAAGTGTCTGAGAGCAACTTTTATGGTCGGGTTTTTAATTAGTGCGATGTATAAAAGCAGCGAAGTTAATAAGGATGAAATTTGCTGGTGTGCTGACTTCTATGGAAGGCAATTGCCTCAGAGTCATGGTCACAGCCTAGTCTTAAATATCCATCCATATTATTGCAGTGACACTACATAGATTCTAGAAGGTGCAGCTCACAGCTCCCAACTGGAAAAGATACAAGCAGACACAAATACTTTACCTACTCCTATCAACCCACTAATTTATCTCCAGAATAATCGCTAATTTACTTATCTCAGTGCTAATGTTTGCTACAGTAGTTTGGGTTTTGTTTCTTACTTTATGGGAGTCTTTGCATCATTTTTATCACCTGCTTGCTTTTTAATACTAATGGTTCAGTACATCAGTATTACAGTAATAATATAGGTATGTATCCATTGTAAGATGATGATTTACTGCAGCAGGATGGATTTATTTACAACGAATGCAGTGCATTTGCAAAAAATGAAAGGATCAGAAGCATGTGCCCCTGTGTCAGCATGTGTGCAGGCACACCTGAGTGTGTATGAGGGAAGCAAAGCCACGTGGTGAAATCACTTCAGTGATGCTTGCTCTGTGTGCGAGGCTGCTGAGGAAGGGACAGAATCCCAGCCTGGGGCTGGAAAGGGTAAGCAGGAGCTCACAGGCTCCATGGCTGCCTCTGCAGCTGGTCCTGGCCAAGGTGACTCCTTGGCCCTGGTGTCCCCAGCATCATGTGGGTGTTTGGATAATAAGGGGACTGGCTGTGCTGCTCTTTCTTGCTGGACATATGTGATCTCTGCTACCAGCCTGGGTGAGCATCCCATTCCTGCCCCTCTGAGAGGGCAAATGGTACACTCTGAAATACTGTTTTGTAGGGAGTGAACATCAGTTTGTTTCTGAGGGTGTGTGGGCCATAGAGATTGTAGGATAGTTCCTGTTGGAAGGCAAATCAATCTCTTACTACAGGTGTGGGTGTGTATGTGTGTTACTCTAGTATTTTGGGACATTTTAGTTTCATTGGTCTCTTGCCAGGTGCAAATGTTCCATCATTTGTGTGCCTAAAGCCCAGAGGGGTACAATAGAGGAAGGAAACTTGATATTTCTGGTTATGTGAACACCTCAATAACTTCTTAGGCTGCATGTATAATGGTTCTTCATCATTTTGGTACATGGAAAATGTCCATCTGAAGAAAGATTTGGCTGATGACTGCTTTCAGACTTTTCAGTTTTTTATTTCCCTTAATTTTGCTCCTATAGAAGAGGGTCCCATGTACACAATTCTAGTTTCAGTTAAGTAGGATTGTCTCACCAAAATACAAGCAGCCTGCCTTTCATCTGGATGAAGCCAAGATCTTGGATCAGCTTCTATGTTAAATGTAAAATATTAGTCCTAGATAAACTAATTTGCGTTATGTAAAGACTGGTTGCTTCCTCTTCAGAGAATGAATGGATATTATAATTTTTTTCCATCCTTCCAGCTGGAAAAACAGCTGAACATGGAGTTGTTGAATGTAGGTTTCTTATTTTCACAGAAAAAGTACGGACAATAGCATCATGCATTTTAATTATTTCAGCCCCTACAAAAGAGACACATATTTGATCTGTTTTCCATTAACTAACTCAGTAATAATACTCAGTATTGGTAATAATAATAGTAATTAAAAAAGAATATTTTTTTTAGACCTGTATGTCAAGGTCAGTCATTCTGCAGTGTTTTGTTTTAGTAGCTTTGTTAGGTAGAGAATTAAAAAGCTGAAACTTTCAGGGATGCAAGCAGTCTTGACAGAAAGTCAAGGAAAAGAATGTGGCAAAGAGCAATAGAAATCTGGCAAAGCACTACAGGTGATGGAAAAGATGCAATAAATAGCGAAAGGAGCTGGGAGAATAAACATTCCATCGGCTTGCAAGGAGGCAATGGCAGGCAGGAGGGGGTGGCAGGGGGAACCAGCTCCTCCAGCATCCCTGATGTGCAGGTTTGGGGACATGACGGAGCATCAAACATGAAATGGAACAATCCAATATGAAGAACCAGCCAAGTCCTTGGAAAGCAAAACCAGAAGCTTGCAACCTGAAGGAGAAGAACTGTCTCTTCACCCACCCAGGTTCTCCTGTTGGCTGTCACTGCCTGGCACCAGGTAAGTCTGTGGGAAGGAGGAGCCCACCCATGTTCCAACTACACGAGTATTTGGGATCCATTTCAGCAACAAATTGCTACTCTGAGCAGTCTCCTGTAAGATGGTGCTTACAGGAAGTAGACAGTCCCTTGGAAAATGTCTATGGTGGCCACAATTTATGCCACTGAATGAATAAAAAGTTGCCAGGTATGTTGCTGTGGGTTGCATGGCACTTGGGAAGACTGTGGTTTGTTTTTGTCAGGTTTTATTTAGTTCAGGTTTTGTAAACTGTAGAAATTAGTGAGAGAATAGATTTTAGAAAGAGAACAAGTATTAAGGAAAAAACTAAATGAACTTTTTAAGGGAATTCCCTTTAGAGGATGATTCTTTAGGAAAATGTATTCCTTGTCTTTATTGTAAGTCTCTGCATTTTTTCCTGTTGCCTTTATCTCAGATAACAAGCAGAGCTGATCAGCAATTTCCCCATGAAATAAGAATAATAAAGCTATCTCCACCTGATTTATTGGCAGCATTGATGGATACTGGGTATACCTTGAACTCCTCTCTGGTGATGGTGGTAGCGGACCAGTGCTTGAGGGATAGGGTGCTAAAAACCAAGACCTTTTAAGACAGGAAGGGCTATCCTGGGGAAAAAAAGAAATCTCTTAAAAGCTGTGTTGTATACATGTGGGTTTGTTTAATGTGTGGCATATAATGCAGTTAATCTCCTTACAAAGTCATTGCTTAGAGAGCAATATGAAAGGAAATCCTGATAAAAGGCACCAGTGTAAATTTGACATTGCATGTAGCAGTCAGCTTTGTGTGTTGTAATTGGAGGGGACAGAATAGTTGTTTATTCAGAGGGGAGAATGATGCTATAAATTTCAGGTATGAGATTAAAAAATAACTAGACTTCATTTTCAAATCTCCTTTCCCCTTTATTCCTCTTCCACAGTCCTTGTTCAAGCTCTTTGCAAAGGAGAATCACTGATCCTGCTCCATATGAGGGAGTGGGAAGCAAATGCAAATGGGGGAGGCAGGCGCCTCTGGACTCCAGATGTGATGCTCTGCAAGGCTCGTGTTGTCCCGTCTCCAGCAGCGATTCCTCTGCAGGTCTCATTAACCTTGTGCAATTGGGCAGGAAAAGGCCAAGAGCATGGTCCTCCCAGAGTCCTTCCACCTGCTCCAGCTTCAGAAGAGGGATAAGGCTGTGGGACAGGGCTGGGGATGTGCAGCCAGCCAGGGACTCTGCCGGGGCTTGCCGTGAGTATTCGCACCGCGTCTGCCGTGGAGGAGC